>NC_048233.1:83825012-83946659 GCF_002007445.2 Ailuropoda melanoleuca | reverse complement strand
GCTGCGTGACCTTGGGCGAGTCCCTGCCCTCCCTTCCCCACCCCGCCCCAGCCTCGGTTTCCCGGGTGTGTGCGCCGAGAATGGGACGGAGGCGAACAGCTGCGGGAACCCATCTTTCCCTTGCGCTCTGGGATTTCTTGAACCCGGAACCTGCGAGCGGTGGGGCTCCCTGCCCGCGCCCCCGAGCCCTCGGCCCACCCACCTGGGAGCGCCCTTGTGCCACCTGACCCAGGAGAGGGCGGCAGAGGCTGCAGGCAGGTCGGCGGGCCCACTCTAGGCGACAGATTCTGCCTGCGGCCTCCCGAGCTGCGCTGGGAGAAGTCGCGGAGCCCAGAAGCCCAACGGTGGAGGACTGCGGCGTTCCCCCAGCTCAGGGCTTTTCCCTGACGTCGGGGGCCCGGGCCCAGCAGCTGCGGCAGCTTTCTTAGGATGCATACACGAGCATCTTGTTGGGGAAACAGTGCATAGCTTTCCTAGATTTTAGGACCCACGACCCCAAGAAGGGTGAGAGCCACTGATTTAACCTGACCTCATTCACAGTCTCACTTTACAGATGAGGAAAACTGAGGCTGAAGGATGTGACTTGCCGAGCCCCTTCACCCGGGGCTCTAAGTGGCACCTGGCCTCTTTGCTCTTCACCATTCAGCATTTATTGTCCAATCTTGACTAAACCCTTCTGCCAAAGCCTCTGCACAGCAGAGACACACCAGCCCCTGCTGGGGGAGCAGGCTCTCCTGGTCCCCTGGTTTTGGTGATCAGGAAGTTGAGTCCTGATGGACAAGTAGAAGTTGACAGGCAGTGAATCGCTGGAGAGGGTGTCCTTGTGCAAAGGTCCAGAGGCTGGGAGAACACGTGTCGATGAGGGTAACAGCAGGTGTTCCTTGTACCTAGATCACAGGGAATAAGGGCCTGGAAGAAGAAAGAGGCTCTGGAGAGATTATGTGGCTCAACCTATGTGCCCCACAGTCCCCAGAATCATCTTCATAAACCGATCACTCCTACTGAGTGCTTTTGATTCTTCACCAAATGGGCACTGACCACTTCCTGTATGTGCGGAGCACTGTGCTCGCCCGAGCATAAGATGAAGACCCATGGTCTCACCCCCTCTGAAGGAGGTATACATCGATTTAATTTTGACATCCATGATTAATTGGGAAGAATTGATGCTAAGCCCTGTCTAGTCCAGGGGTTAGAGTAGGCATACATCAGACACGGAGGTATGAAGGGGTAAGTGAGATGACAGGTCGGGGAACTGCGTTGGCACAGTGGAGGGAATTAAATATGCATAGTGTTACTTGAGCAGAGAGAGAGTGTTATGGCAGCACTAGGTGAACCTGGGAGTTTCCATTGTACTCTACTTGGGATAGAAGGCTGCTCAGATTTGTTCAGAGGAAGAAGGTGCTGCAAGGGAGTGGGATGGAGGGGGCAAGACAGGAAGCAGGGGGTGCAGATAAAAGACCAGGGAGAGTGGTGGCTCACACGAGGGAAGTGGTAGGCGGGAGAGAGACGTAGGTGCATCTGGTGACTAGGATATATCATATCAACATCCAGCTGAGACTGGGTGAGACACCTAAATATAAACCCTAAAACTATAAAACTTCCAGAAGAAAGCACAGGACACATCGTAACGATCTTGGGTTTGGCAAAGACTTCTTAAAGGTGACACCAAAAAAAAAAAAAAAAACCCCACAAGCAACAAAAGAAAAAATTAAATTGAACTTCATCAAAATAAAACGCTTTTGTTCTTTGAAAGGCACCGTGATGGAAACGAAAAGACAAGCCACAGACTAGGAGGAAATTACTGCAAAAATTGTATCTGGTGAGGGATGTGTCTTTAGAATATATGAAGAACCTCTACAACTTAAAAAATAATCCGGTGAAAATGGGTGAAAGGTTTGAACAGACGCTTCACCCAAGAAGATATATAAATGGCAAATAAGGCATGAAAAAATACTCAACACATTCATTATCCACTGGGAAGACGCAAATTAAAACAACCCAAAGGACCACCACTACACATTTCCTGAAAGAGGTAAAACGAAAAAGACTGACCATGTTGGCAAGGGTGTGGATGAGCTGAAACTCTTTNGGAGCTGAAACTTTTTTTTTTTTTTAAAGATTTTATTTATTTATTTGACAGAGATAGAGACAGCCAGCGAGAGGGAACACANTGAGCTGAAACTCTTTTTTTTTTTTTAAAGATTTTATTTATTTATTTGACAGAGATAGAGACAGCCAGCGAGAGGGAACACAAGCAGGGGGAGTGGGAGAGGAAGAAGCAGGCTCATAGCAGAGGAGCCTGATGTGGGGCTCGATCCCATAATGCCGGGANCAACGCCGGGACCACGCCCTGAGCCGAAGGCAGACGCTCAACCGCTGTGCCACCCAGGCGCCCCAGGAGCTGAAACTCTTAAATGCTGCTGGTGGGAATTCCAGAATGACACCACTACTTTGGAAAACAGTTTGACAGTTTCTTAAAAAGTTAAACATGTATTTAGCAATAAATAGACGTGATCTATGAAGCTACAGAAAGGTGGTATAATCTCAAATACCTACTGCTCCGGAAAAGACGCCAGAAAAAAACTATAGTATAGGATTCCAACTATATAACATTCTGTAAAAGGTAAAACTAGAGATTAAAAAAAAAAAAAAAAAAAATCTGTGCTTGCCAGGGGTTTGCAGGAGGAAGGGAGGGATGAATAGCTGGAACACAAGGACATTTTTAGGGCCGTGAAACTTCTGTATGATGTTATAATGGTAGATACATGACATGACATTATGCATTTGTCAAAACCCATAGAATGTACAACATAAAGAGTAAATCCTAATGTAAATTACGGACTCTAGTTAATAATAATAATGTATCCATATTGGCTCATCACCTGCAACAAATATACCACACTCCTGCAAGATACTAATAACAGGAGAAACAACGTGAGGAAGAGGGAGTGTATGTGAATTTTCTATATTTTCTCAGTCATTTTTCTGTAAACCTAAAACTGCTCTAAAAAAATAGTCTATCTTGGGGTGCCTGGGTGGCTCAGTTGGTTAAGTGACTGCCTTCGGCTCAGGCCATGAACCCAGGGACCTGGGATCGAGCCCCATGTAGGACTCCCTGCTCCGTGTGGAGGTCTGCTTCTCCCCCTCCCCCTGCTCATACTCTGTCTCTTTCAAATGAATAAATAAAATCTTTAAAAAAAAATAGTCTATGTTAAAAAAAAAAACCATACACCTACCACATTAAACATAAACCACCATATAGGACCCGTTATTCCACTCCTAGGCATTTACCCAAGAGAAATAAAAGCATATGTCCACACAAAGACTTGCGTGAATATTCATAGCTTTTTTTTTTTTCTTTCCTGGTCGTCAAATGATCCTTTCTTGTAATCTCCCCTGTAGCTGGGCATTCCACTGCAGCACTGCTGACGTCATCTATGGTATCAGGAGAGTGGCGGCCGTCAACCCCGCAGCCCACAGACTGGGCAATCCCCACGATGTCTGTAATGGTTCCCGAGCCGCTCTAGTTAAAGATCGCTGGGGTATCTGGCAACTTTGACAATCTTGCCAAAAGTGATGCTTCCACTGTGCTTCATGTTTTCCTGCTCTGTCTCTTGGCGGTTTCTTGAGGTTTTGATGATGAGGGCAGGGGAAGAAGGTACCACCCCAACCAATGAACAAAGGAATATCATAGCCTGATTAAATTAAATAAAATTTCTTTTACGCAAAAAAAAAAAAAAAGATAACCACTCCGATTTGGTTCTGTCTGTTCACTGTCACCCTCAGTCCCTTGTAATCCCCAGTTGCTTTTGGCAATGCCATCTCCAGTCTTCTGGGGGTACAGACCCCAGCAGCCAATCTTGGGGGCCAAGGCCGACGTGGCACTGACCTCTCCGCCTGTGCATCGCAGGGATATGATTTTGATCTCCCTGGGGTCAAACTGAGGGAGCAGGGTGGAGGCGGCTGGTGCTGGATAAAGCCAGATTCAGGACTAGCAAAGAAGGTGCACCGGGGCCGCCTCAGAGCAGAGAGCAGAAAGCTAGTCATAGCAATTGTAGTTATAGTGGCCCAAACTAGAACCAATCAAATCTTCATCCACGTGCTGTGAACAGATGAACAAACAGCAGTTTACATCTGCACTAGAAGACTACCCAGCAGTCAAAAGAACAGTAGATGAATCTCAGACTAGTTATAACACGTGTAAGAAGCCAGACAAGAGTACATATTATATAGCTCCACTTATATGAAAAGCCTAGAAAAAGGAGGCCAATTTAGTGATAGAAAGCAGATCAGTGGTTACCTGGGGGTGACAGAGGGGGCTGGCAGGTGGGAAAGAGTGGGAGGGAATACCAAGGGGCTTGAGGAAGTCTGGGGGGAACATCACTATCTTGATTATGGATATGGTTTTATGGGTGTTTACATGTCAAAACAAAAATGCATATTTTAAATGTGTGTGGTTTATTGTATGTCAACTAGACCTCAATAAACCTGTTAAAAACACCAATAGGGGGGCGCCTGGGTGGCACAGCGGTTAAGCGTCTGCCTTCGGCTCAGGGCGTGATCCCGGCGTGATGGGATCGAGCCCCACATCAGGCTCCTCTTCTGTGACCTGCTTCTTCCTCTCCCACTCCCCCTGCTTGTGTTCCCTCTCTCGCTGGTTGTCTCTATCTCTGTCAAATAAATAAATAAAATCTTAAAAAAAAAAAAACACCAATACGATTTGGAGTGCCTGGCTGGCTCAGTCGGTTAGAGCTTGTGACTCTTTTTTTTTTTTTTTTAAAGATTTTATTGATTTATTTGACAGAGATACAGACAGTCAGTGAGAGAGGGAACACAAGCAGGGGGAGTGGGAGAGGAAGAAGCAGGCTCCCAGCAGAGGAGCCTGACGTGGGGCTCGATCCCGGAACGCCGGGATCACGCCCTGAGCCGAAGGCAGACGCTCAACCGCTGTGCCACCCAGGCGCCCCAGAGCTTGTGACTCTTGATCTCGGGGTTGTGAAGTCAAGCCCTACGTGGGGTATAGAGATTACTTAAAAAATAAAAGTCTTTCTAAAAAAAAAATCAGTCTTAAGAAAAAAACCCAACAACACGAATAGGGCTTAATTAGGGTTAGATATGGCAACTCTAAATCCTTGATCTGGCTTGACCACCTGAGTGGATTAAGGGAGCACGGGGACTCACCAAGCTGGGGGGGGGCAGCAGAAGACATTTGGGAACACCTCCTCCAAGCAGAGGGGCGCAAGGAGGGAACAGCTCTCAGAATAGAGGTACAAATTTGGGAGTCACTGGCCATGGGTGCCACCTGAAATAAGCAGAGATCAGGGGACAGGCACTGATTTCTGGATACCAAGATACTTCATAAAGATGTCAGTTCTCCTTAAAGCAAGCTATAGATGTATCACAATTCTCATTCTAACTGATCGGGGGCAGCTAGAAAAGCTGATTTAAGGTCCATATGGAAAGTTAAACACGCAAGAATAGCCAGGAAACTTCTGAAAACAAAGGGAAATCAGTGGAGACCAACCCTACCAGATATTAAAACACACTAAATCCATAATAATTAGATGTAATAATTCATGAGGGGTACCGACACATGTAGATCATTGGAAGTTAGAAAAATCTAGAAGTAGGGGGCACCTGGGTGGCTCAGTCAGTGAAGCATCTGACTCTTGATCTCAGCTCAGGTCTTGATCTCAGGGTCATTGAGTTCAAATGCTGCATTGGGCTCCACGCTGGGAGTGGAGCATACCTAAAAAAAGGAAAAACCTAGAAGTAGGTCCAAATGCACACAGGAATTTAGTTTTTAATAAAAGTAGCATTTCCAATCTGTTGAGAAAAGATGAGTTTTTAAATAAAAGGCATTAGGAAAATGGGAAGGAATTTTGCATATGATAAATTCCAGATGAAGTCAAGATTTGAATGTAAAAAAACAAAAATAAAAATGTAGCCAAGAGCTAAGGGAGAAGATTCTTTAGTCATCTCAGTGTGGAAAAGGTCTTTTTGACCATGACACAAAACCCAGAAACCACAAAAAAGCTTATTTACACTAAAAAATCTGCCCAGCAAAGTCAGCAATAAATTGAAGAAAATACAATTGACATCTTGAAGGGCTTCCCCCCCCAAACCCTTATATGTCGATCAGAAACCAAAAATGGGAGAAACGGGCAAAGAATAGGGTTGTTCACAGAAAAGAAGACAAACAGCTCTTAATCATATAAACTTCAACTCACTCAAAAGACGACATGCAATTTAGAACTTCACCAAGGGACCATTTTTCATTTAGCAGTTTGGTAAAGATAAAAACTCTGGTATGTCACCGATTGGTGAATGTTCTAGAAAACAGACTTCACATGTACTGCTGGAGGTAGGGGTCAGTATGGGCACAGCCTCCATAGAGGGACATTTGGCAAAAATTGTAAAAATGACTATTTGGACATGGCATTGGGGCAATTCTTCTAGGAAGTCCTACTATGGATATCTTTTCACATTTGAATAATGATGTCCTTACAAAGTCTTGGTGACTCTGTAGGACTGTTTGGAATAGCAGAACTCCGGAAGCAACTTAAATGTCAATGGATAAGGAACAAACTACATTTTCGTACATCCGTAAAGAGGAATACTATACAGCCGTCAAAAGGAACATATGGCTTAAAGAATCATCTTTAAACCTGAGGTGCCCATAACCCCCTCCTCAGGTTTGATCCTTTGGTAGAAGACTCACAGAACTCAGGGTAGTGCTTTACTTATGAGTTGTTTTTTTTTTTAAAGATATGACTTTGAAGCAGCCAAACAGAAGACGTGTCTAGGGCGAGGGATGGCGGGGAGGGGTGCAGAACTTCCATGCCCTCTCTAGGCAGCCCAGCCTCCCAGCACCTGTATGTCCACCAGCCTAGTACTGCTCCAATTTCCGGACCCCCTCTCCTCCCTGGAGGAGGTGGGGAAGCTGAAAGTCCCTGCTCTTGATTGGTCTTTCTGGGGTCAGGAGGGGCCCCACCCTGAGTCACTTCATTAGCATGAACTCAGGTGTGGCTCAAAGGGGCTCATTGTGACTCAGAACATTGGAAGGGTTTTAGTGACTCCGCGCCAGGAACCGGGGACAAAGACCAAATCCATACCTTTTTTTTTTTTTTTTTTAATCACACCACATTTGGTTATGTATGTCTACATTCTTTCTCTGGAAGGACATAAACTACTAGTTTAACTGCTTCCAGGGAGGGAAACCAGGGGTAGGATCTGAACCCTGGTTCAAAATTTAAAATGTACACGTGAATATATTGCCTCTTTGAAAAACAAAAGTACTTTGCAGCCCTTGTCTTGGCTTCTCATGCCCGCAATCTCCCGGCTTTCTCACATCCATGCTTCCCGGGAGCCTATCAGAGAGTGTGCAGGGGAATGGTGTCCAGATCCCCTTGTCTGGCCCTGGTGGGCTTCACCAGCTTCAGTTCCAGCCACTCCCCAAACACACCTCCCCTCCAGACTCCCTAGGCAGCCATTCCCTATACCGGGTAACCCCAGGGTTTGCATCTGAGTTCCACATTTGAGACAGTTCCAAACACTTCTAGGATTAACACTCAAACCTCACAACAGGGGCGCCTGGGGGCTCAGTTGGTTAAGCATCTGCCTTCAGCTCAGGTCATGATCCCAGGGTCCTGGGATTGAGTCCCACTTCAGGCTCCTTGCTCTATGGGGAGCCTGCTTCTCCCTCTGCCTGCTGCTCCCCCCTCTGCCTGCTGCTCCCCCTGCTTGTGCTCTCTGACAAAAAAAAAAAAAACAAAAAAAAAACCTGCTCTCATTCAACCTCACTGACACTGTGTAGATTTCGTCATTCACAGGTGATGTTATAGAGGGGAAACTGAGGCTCGGGATGACTGGTCATCATTGGAAAGGGGAATTGTTATTACAGAGCCTGTACTCATAAGTCTCATCACTGGTACCTAAACTTGGCAGACCCCCCTCTCCTCTCATTCCCTCCCTACCCCTACCCTGGGTCAAGGAGCCAGGCCAGGGCTTAAGCATAGTCGGTGTCCTATAGACACGGTTTATTAGAGGGGCCGGGGTCAGAGTGGGTACATTTGGGAGGAGGTGACAGGGGGCCTGGGCAGCTCTGCCAGCCTGAGGCCAGTAAGACAGAGGGCTTGGGGTGGGGGATGCAGCCAGTGGGGCTTGGGTCAGCAGGCAAGCAGGTGGGCTACTCTTCACCCCACAAGTGTCAGTGTCCAGGGCATGGTGGAGGCTTCGGGAGGACTGGGGAGAAAGAACAAAGAGAAGCTCAGAGAGGAAACTTACCAAGTACAGATGATTAGGAGGTGGCAGAGCTGGGACGCCAGGTCCCCAGGTCCCCCTCCTTCCCATTCTGTCAGACCCCACACCTGTCCCCTAGGCTCCTAAGCCCAGCCCAGCTGCTGTCCCCAACTCACTGTGGAGACTGTAGGTGCCTGGCTCCAGTTGCAGTTGGGGGGGCGGGATGATGAGGAAGCCCCCCACCAAGGGGTCTTCAGCTACTGAGAGACAAGCTTGGAGGGGAGGGCAATGCCACTCAGGGTTTGGGGAAGGGCACTTGGATAAGACAGGCAAGGGGTGGGGCTGGTGGGGGCAGTGGCTGTGGGAAGGGGGCCAGCCACAGAGGGAACAGTGAGGTGGCGAGAGGCTGGGGGGCCCAGGGAGGGGGCCCCGGGCCTTTGGACCCCTCTGAGCCCCACCGTGCTGGGGGCGTCGCTCTCGAGTCCAGGCCCAGTGGGACGGCTCCTTGGCCATGACCTGGCATGAGTAGAGTGCATAGTAAATGGGGGTGGGAGGTCCAGCCTTGTGCCCCCCACCCCAGGATGATGCTGGGGCCTCACCTCCTCACAGCACTCGCGGCTCACCATGGCCCGGAAGCCCATCCGGGCCCACAGCTTATCCCTTTGATGCAGGAAGTCTGCCACCTGGAGGTGCCAATCTTTTCCCAGGGCCCACAGAAAAATCACACATTTGGGGTCCTCCACATCCTCCTCCATGTCATTTGCAAGAAACCTGGCCATGGAGGCAGGGCGCACAGAGCAGAGGCCATAAGTGTCAGGCCTGCCCCATCCCACGCTCCCAGCAAGCAAGCGTCCTCCCCTCCACCTGCCGTGGCCACTCACAGAGCCAGGAACAAGTTGCTGTGGGTGTACTCGCGGAGCCTCAGGCTGGCGCGCCGGAAGTAGACCAGCACCATGGCCAGGAGATACTGCAGACACAGAAAGGGGGAGAGTTACAGGTAGGCCTGGGGGGAGAGGCGACTGCGCCAGGCCCACTTGCTCCCAAGGAAGCGGGGGTGTGAGTTAGAAAACCCAGGGGAAGTGGTGGGGTGGAGGGGGGAACAAAGATGGAAAAGGGAGGTGCTCCCTTCAAGCCCCACGCATTCAAGCTGCCCCAGGTGACTCCCAGCCGCTATTACCAGTGTCACCTCACCTTATCCGAAATCTGGAAACAGGGATCTTTGGAAAGAAATTCCTGGAGGAAACTGTGCTCTGGGGTAGAAAAGAGAGATGGTGGAGTGGGGTTACCACCAGCCCCCACAAGACAAGAGTGGCATCAGAGTTCCAAAGCCCGAGCCCCCGCTGAACCCACATTCTGCCAGGACCCCTCCCTTCCCCTTGCCAAGCTGGGGTCACCTGAGAAGGGAAGGGGCAGAGATTTCAGATGCACGCATGCGCAGGTGAGATACCACCTCTCAGGTCGATTTCACTTGCCAGCCCCACAGCCCCTTCCATGCCAGCCCCCAAGTGAACTCACCCAGCAGGTTAAGAAAGGCCTGGAGCTCCTGGTGCCGGCGCTGATGGACGGACCCACTCCCCCCACCTTGACGGCTCCAGCCCCCCGGCTTCACCTGGGTGGCAACCGCGGGGAAAGTGGCCAAGTCTTGAGTGTCACTCATCTCATAGAGGGTGGGGGCAGGTGGGCGGGCAGGGCGGCCTGTAGAGAAAAGCGGCCCCAGGATTTGGCACCTACCCCCTCGCCCCCCACAAATCCAGGGCGTTGATGAGGCTGGCCTGACCGAGGACCTCCAGAAGGTGGTGAGATGGGCGTGGAGACTTGGGGCGGAGGGGGGGGCGGGGGGGGAGGCGGTGCTCGGAGCAGACAGAAACGGGCCTATGTGCGGGGTGAGGAGGCCAGAAAAGCAGCAGAGTTCCTGGAGGCTGCAGCCCCCCGCCCCCATCCTGGCACCCCAGGCCAGGCCGGAGAGGAAGCAGAACAGCCACAGGCCCCTTCCTAAGTGCCTGGAGCTGTGCTCAATTCCTGAAGGGCGTTGTGGCACTTCATCCCGTAGGTGGGTCTAGGCTAATCCCCATTTTGCAAACACGGAAGCTGAAGCGTGGAAGTCTCACGGCCACTGAAAGGTGGGCCTGCCCGACCCCCAAAGCCAAAGAGTTTAATTGCTCCTCTGGCCCCCCAACTCTCAAATACCCCCTCACCCCACAGCAAAGCCACATACTTGGAAGGACCACCAACCCCTTTCTTCATGGAGAGGAAACTGAGGCCCAGAGGGGGGATGTTATTAGACAAATACCTACATTTAGAGTCAGTTGAGGTGGGACCACCTCAAAAGTTTTCAAGCTACGGGGAGAGACGCCAACTCCAGGGGCTCAGAAGTTGCTGCCCACTACCCTGTGGCCAACGTGGGGGCCTCACCTAGGCTCCCACAAGCAGCCCAACCTCCTCCTCCTCTAAAGCCCCTCACCTGAGCTAGAGGATTACCTACAGCACGACTCCTGGGCCGCGAGCCGGCATTCATATAGCCTTAGCGCCGCCCCGCCCCCACAGCCCTCCACCAATCAGGCCCCTTCCCGGGGAGGGGGTGGGGCTTGGGCCATCACCACCACCTCTACCGGGCGTGAACTTGGTTTCCACATTCGCCCCTCAGCTGCGGGCCCCCCAAGATAAGAGCTCCTCCAAGGCTTCATCACCTGCAAAAGGGGTAAAGGCAGGCCGGCGGGACCCCAGAGCCAGAATGGCGACTCGGTCTCCTCCCCACCTCTGTATAAAGGTGGAGCCAAGGTGCGGGCCGGAAACGAGGCCTGGGCACGATTCACTGTGCCTTGGTGCAGCAGGGTCGCTGGCTGGGTCCATGTTTGTTTCAGATCAGTTTGTTTCAGATCCAGGAACCTCAAAACTAGGAGGCAGAGAGGACAGTGTCTTGGCATGAGAATTCCCAGAGTCCACATTCCCCCTCCCAAGATGGTTTAGTGGCAGGGGGAGCCTAGCCAGCGTCTCTAAGGCGGGAGAGGAGACCAGCAAGCCCCTCCCATCTCACCCCACCCCCAGTCCCGCGCAGATCTTAAGCCCTACCGTCTGCCCTGGTTCGTGTACTCTCTCTACAATCCTATGGGACAGTCAGCACCTGCATTACTTTCCACATTTGACAGACGACACTTTTTTCCCCCATTTTTTTATTGTGGTAAAATACACACCACATACAATTTACGACCTTGGCCCTTAAGTTGGGTGGTTTAAGTACATTCATATTGTTGTGCAATTATCACAACACCCATCTCCGGCGTCCATCTCCGGAACTCTTCATCTTGCACAACTGGGTGTCCATACCTATTAAACAATCACTCCCCATTTCCCCTCCCCCACTCCAGGGCAACCACCATGCTGCCTTCTGTGTCCGTGAATTCAGCTGCTCTACGGACCTCCTACAAGTGGAATCCCACAGGAGTTGTCTTTTCCTGATGGGCTTATTTCGCTTAGCATGTCTTCAAGGTTCATCCGTGCCCTGGCATATGTCAGGATTTCCTTGCTTTTTAAGACGGGGTAATATTCCATTCTGCGTATAGACCGCAGTTTGCTTATCCATCCATCCATCCATCCCCGGACACTTAGGCTGTTTCCCTATCTTGGCTATATCTTCCCTATCTTGGGGAATAAGGCAGTCATGACCTTAGGTGTATTGATACCTCGAGACCTTGTTTTTAATTCTTTCAGGTATACACTGAGCAGTGGAATTGCTGGCTCAGGGGATAACTCTATGTTTAATTTTTTGAGGAAGCATCAAACTTTTCCACAGTGACAGCACCATTTTGCAATCCCGCAAACAGCCCAAGAGGGTTCTAACTTCTCCACATTGTTGCCAATACTTGTTATTTTCTGTTTTGTTGATGGTAGCCATCGTAATGAGTGTGAGGTGGTGATAGGTAACTTTTAAAATATGTATTTAGGAGTGCCTGGGTGGCTCAGTTGGTTAAGCATCTGCCTTCGGCTCAGGTCATGATCTCAGGGTCCTGGGTTGGAGCCCCGCTTTGGACTCTCTGCCCAGCGGCGAGTTGGCTTCTCCCTCTCTCTCTCCCTCTGTGATCTCTCTTGCTCTTACTCTCTCTCAAATAAATAAAATCTTTTTAAAAAATAAAATAAAATATGTATTTAATAGAAATGAAGGCCAGAAAGAAGTTGAAGTATTTAGGCTCAAAGTCCCACCACTGGTGACAGCGTAAGCAGGCTCAAGTCATGTGACCAACACATCTGCCCCTGCGAGGTCGGTTTTGTGGTTTTCACTGACATTTTTCAGATAGGAAACTGAGACTCCGGGCTTCAACCTCCCAACATCTGAATGACCGAGGAAGGCTGGGCCAGGTGGCTGGTGAGCACAGGGCCAGGTTTGGAGCCCAGGTCCCCGGACCGCAGATGCAGGCTCCTTCCGGTGACCTGGCTGCTCTTCACTGATTGGATACCCGGCAGCCATCTCTGCTTTACTCCCAGTCTCAGGCTTTGACCCTGGCTGCCATGTGAATTTTCATTCCTGGGGCCTGCCCCTCCTGTTCTGTGTCCCTCGGTCTCTGTTGGTTTCTGAGTCCCTTAATCTCTTGATCTCTCTGTGTCTCTCAATCTCTCTGCGTTTCTAGGGATCTGGGTGTTTTGCGGTCTCTTGGCATCTCCATGTCTCAGAGTTTCTTCATGTCTCTGATCTCTGTGGGTCTCTTTGGTGCTCTTGGTCTTTTTGGCTCTCTCGGGCTGTCTTTGTCTCTCTGGATCTCTGGAGCTCTCTCCATCTCTGGATCTCTTGGTCACTCCGGGTCTCTGGACATCTCTCAGTCCCTGGATGCCTTAGAATCTCTGGGTCTCTGAGTCTCTCTGAGTGTCTCCGAATCTCTTTGTTTCTTGGTCTCAGTCTCTCTGGTCTGAGTCCTCTCCTTGGGGCCACCTCCCATGCTCCCTGAGGAGCCAGCAGCTGGTGTGTGGAGGACTACATTTCAACCGGCTGTCTGGTCCAGGCCCCACACTGAAGCCGAAGCCAGGAGGCCTGGCTGTCTGGTCTAGCACTGTTTCCAGACACAGCCCGACACAGCGAAGGTGTTCAGAACAAACGAACGAACGAACGAATGAATCCCCCAGACCAACTGTGTTTTCAACCTCTCCCCCTCAGTGGGTACAAAAAAGCCTGTGGGAGGGTTTCAGGCCCATTCTCTTCAGTGCCAGCCTTGGACTTCCACACTCCACATTGGAAAGAATATTTTCATTTTTTATTTTGAAAGAATTTTAGACCCACACAGATGTTGCTTAAAATGTATGGAGGGGAGCCTGGGTGGCTCAGTTGGTTAAGCGTCCAACTCTTGATTTCAGCTCAGGTCATGATCTCAGGGTCATGAGATCAGGCTCTGCACTGACCAAGGAGCCTGCTTAGGATTCGCTCTCCCTCTCCCCCTGCCCCTCCCCCACCCCATGCTTCTCTGGAAAAAAAAAAAAGGAAAAGTATGGAAAGTTTTTGTGTCCCCTTCCCCCAGCTTCCCCCAATGGTAACATCTTATATAACCAGAGAACAGGGAGAACCAGGAAATTGACATTGGTACAACAAAACTATGGACCTCATTCAGATTTCATCAGTTTTCACAAGCACTCACTTTTTGATTTTTTTTTTGGGTGTCTGGTTCTATCAATGTTATCACACACATGGATTGGTGTACCTACCAGCCCAAGCAGGATAGCAACAATTCCATCACCCAAAGAAACTCCCTCCTGACTCCTTCAGAGTCACACCCTCCGTCCCACCCACCACCTCCCACAACTATTCATCGCCTGCTATCACTTAATAACATTACATAATTAGAATCGTACTGTATGTGACCTTCCGAGGCTGGCTTTTTCATTCAACATAGTGCCCTTTAGACCCATCCAGGTTGCTGCGTGTATCAAAGGTTCACTCGTTTTTATGACCACGGATTTTTATTACCAAGTAGTATTCCACGGTTTGGATGGGTTGTCTCCAGTATGCGCTATTACAGATAAAGCTGCTGTGAACATTTGTGTACAGGTTTTTACATGGACATAAGTTTTTATTTCTCTAGGATAAACACCTAGGAGGAGTCATATGGTAAATGTATGTTTAAGTTTATAAAAGACTGTGAAACTGTTTTTCAGAGACAATTTTGGTATTGTCAGTATTCTTTATTTTAGTCCTATCGTTCTTTTTTTCTTTCTTTTCACGCCTTGCTAGTTATTTCTTTTTTTTTTTTTTAAAGATTTTATTTATTTATTTGACAGAGATAGAGACAGCCAGTGAGAGAGGGAACACAAGCAGGGGGAGTGGGAGAGGAAGAAGCAGGCTCATAGCAGAGGAGCCTGATGTGGGGGCTCGAACCCATAACGCCGGGATCACGCCCTGAGCCGAAGGCAGACGCTCAACCGCTGTGCCACCCAGGCGCCCCGTTGCTAGTTATTTCTACCTATAAATGAATATGTACCTTCTCCACCATTTTTTTTATTATTCGGACATCCTCTACATATAAACTCTTGAAAACTGCGTGTCTGTCCTCGCCTGGTGTTCTCCTCTGTGTGTCTGTCTCTGCATCTCTTCCCTTCTAAGGACACCAGTCATATCGGACTAGGGCTCACCCTAATCAAGTATGACCTCATCTTTACCTGATGACCTCTGCAGAGACCCGATTTCCAAATAACATCCCATTCACAGGAAATGGAGGAAGGAGGGGTGACTAACATATCTTTTGGGAGGGGGGCAACAACATACTCCACAACTGAAAATAAGCATGTGAAAAGATGTTCAATATCATTAGCCATTAGGGAAATGCAAATGAAAACCACACGACTAAGGAAACCAAATGAATAAGCAGAGTTAGACACAGAAGTATATAACACATAATACAAAGAGTTCCTGTAAAGATTGTTTGATTAAAATTTGCTTAGAAATCCAGCTATTATGCTCCAGCCAGACCGGCTTCTTTCAGTTCTTCTCTGAACTCTGTCCCCCACTCCTTGCCCCAGGGCCTTTACACATGCTAGCCCCCCCCCAATAAGACCGCTCTGCTTCCTCTGGACAATTCTACTCCCTCCCCCATTTTATACTTACCGGAGTGGCTTGCTTCAGTTACTGAATTTGAGCAGACATGTTTCTGCCACATCCGAGCAGAAGCTGTAAGAGCCCCACAGTGATTCTACCCTTGCTCTCTTCCACCTGCGCTGGGCGGCCTCTCTAGCCTGGAGTCTGGAATAAAGGCATGAAACGGATCCAGAGCCAACCTGTAAAGGGCATGAAGTGTGAGCAAGAGAGAAACTGGTTTTTGAAAGCCACGAAGGTTGCGGAGTTGCTTATTACTGTATTGGCTCTCTGTCTGCCGCTGTGACAAGTTGCCAGAAATGGCATGGCTTTAGACAATACAGATCTATTATCCTACAGGTTCTGGAGGTCAGAAGTCCAAAATGCGTCTCACTCTGCTAAAATCAAGGTGTCTGTAAGGTCGCATTCTGTGTGGACGTGGCCTGCATCCCTTGCTTCGTGGCCTCGCCCTCCGTCTTCACAGACAGCAGCGCAGTGTCCTCAGATCTCTAACTCTGACCCCACTTCCACTTTTAAGGACCCTTACGATGACATCGGGCTCACCTGAATAATCCAGGATCATCTCTCCATCTCAAGATCCTAGACTAATCACATCTGCAAAGGACCTTTTGCCATGTGAGGTAAGGTTCTCAGTTTCCAGCAACTGGGATGTGGACACCTTTGAGAGGCCACTATTCTGGCCACCACATTTATCAGAGCATAACTCAGACTATGCTGCCGACTCCACTATTTCTAAAATCATGTAGTAGCACTACATGCTATTTATGAAAGACACACATAAAACGGAAGGATATGGGGGCGCCTGGGTGGCTCAGTTGGTTGGGTGGCCAACTCTTGATTTTGGCTCAGGTCACCATCTCAGGGTCATGAGATCAAGCCCCAGGTCGGCTCTTTGCTGGGCTTGGAGCCTGCTTGGGAGTCTCTCTCTCTCTCTGTCCCTCCCCACACTGCTTGTGCTCTCTCTCTCTCAAAAAAAAAAAGAAAAAGAAAAAGGATATGAAGAATTTGGAAGTACAAGCATTGAGAAAAAAATTAGGCAGGGGCGCCTGGGTGGCGCAGTGGTTAAGTGTCTGCCTTCGTCTCAGGGCGTGATCCCGTTATGGGATCGAGCGCCACATCAGGCTCCTCCGCTATGAGCCTGCTTCTTCCTCTCCCACTCCCCCTGCTTGCGTTCCCTCTCTCGCTGGCTGTCTCCATCTCTGTCAAATAAATAAATAAAAATCTTTAAAAAAAAATTAGGCAAATACAATAGGAAGATGAAATAGCTATATTAGTATTTGAAAAAAATAAATTCCAGGTTAAAGCATTACTAGATAGAAAGAGGGTGCGTACATAATGATTTCTAAAATATATAGCAATTTAAAACTTGCTTACTCTTAAAAATAAAGTCCGTAGGGCACCTGAGTGGCTCAGTCGGTTAAGTGTCTACCTTCGGCTTGGGTCATGATCCTGGCGTGCTGGGGTGGAGTCCTGCATTGGGCTGCCTGCTCAGCAGTGAGTCTGCTTGTCTCTGCCTGCTGCTCCCCCTGCTTCTGCTCTCTCTCTCTGACAAATAAATAAATAAAATCTTAAAAAAAATAAGGTCCGTAAGCAATAAAGATAAGTAAGTATATACATATATATAAGTAGGTAGAACCACAAGGAAAAATAAATAGCAATAAAGCCATAAAAATATGTAAATTTGTATATATAAAACATATATTATATATATATAAATGGATAGAACCACAGGGAAAACAGACAAATCACAGCTGTAGATTTGATGGCACGTAAAAAAAGAAGAAAAAAAGATTTGGTGGCATGTGCAGGCAAAAAAATTACCAGAGGTATAAAAGATATGAATAATGTAGTTAATGAATTTGACCTAGTGGGCAAATATGGAGCATTGCACCTAAATGCGGAAAAACATACACAGAACATCTTCCAATAAATTGACTAAATTCTCAATCATAATGCAACTCAACTAATTTCAAAATATTAAAATCATTGTGTTTTTTGACCACAATGCAATTAAGTTAAACGTTGTCAACAAACAGATAAATAGAAAGAAAAAAAAAGTATGTATTTGGAAACTAAGGGAAAAAAACACAACAAATTTAGAAAAGATAATAGATTTGTGTTGTTTTAGATTGCAAGTCATAATGAAAATATCGTCTATCCAAATTGGGGGACACAGGTCATAATTCTCAGAGAGGAATTTATGACCTTTAATGCAAATACTAGAAACTAAGAAAGGGTGAAGGCTAATGAGGGGTGCCTGGGTGGCTCAGTTGGTTAAACCACCACACCCATTTGTTTACGTTAGAGAGAGAGCGAGCGAGAGAGACCACGGCACGTGTGCACAAGCGTGTGGGGGGAGGGGCAATGGGAGAGGGGGAATCTCAAGCAGACTCCCCTGGGTGGGAGCGCCCCCCCCCACTCCTGCCTTGATCCCAGGACCCTGAGATCATGACTTGGGCCAAAATCAAGGATCGGCTGCTTAACCAACTGAGTCACCAAGGTGCCCCAATAAATCAATCTTAAAAAAAAAAAAAAAAAAAGCTAATGACCAAAACCCTGAGTTAGAAAGTTACAAAACAAAAGAGCTGGGGGACTTCTGGGTAGCTGGGGACCATAGCAGCTGGCTGGGTCCCCATTTTTCAACATTTCCTCCCAAAACAAATCAGAATAACAAGAGTGGGGACTCACACTGCTGAAACCACAGGCTCAACATAACTTAAAAGTAGACAGTGTTCACCCCTCAAAATAACTAAATAAAAAGAAAGCACACCAGATCGCAGTGCAGATCTCACCCCACCCGCCAGCCGGCTTTGTGCCTGGAGAAACCGGGGAGGAGGAGGGGGTTGCGGCAGGGCCCAAGGTAGATTCAGAGCCTCCACGGGAAAGGCCGTCCTCCTATAACCCGAAGGTACGAGGAGAATGTCTGGGGAGGTCAGAGCTGGCACACAGGCAAGAACTTCAAAGTGGGTGGGATTTGAGGGGGTCAGTTTTTAAAATGCGTAGGTTCTGGGGCACCTGGCTGGCTCAGTCCGTGGAACATGTGACTCTTGATCTTTGGGTCATGAATTCAAGCCCCACGAATTCAAGCCCCACATTGAGCGTAGAGTTTACTTAAAAATGAAATAAAATGCATAGGGGCTCCTGGGTGGCTCAGTTGGTTAAGCGTCTGCCTTTGACTCAGGTCATGATCCCAGGGTCCTGGGACTGAGTCCCACATCCGGTTCCTTGCTCAGCGGGGAGCCTGCTTCTCCCTCTCCCTCTGCCACTCCCCCTGCTTGTGCTCTCTCTCAAATAAATAAATAAAATCTTTTTTAAAAAAACACATAGGTTCCGGGAGAAGAAAAAAAAAGCAAAAATGAGCAAGAGGTATCTTTGAGCAATTGAGTGGTGAAGGGGGTAAACAACAAAAGGGGAAAATTTAGGGTCTTACAAGACAAAAGAGAAACAAAAAAACTGGAGGCCACAAATCCCTCCCCTCACCAAACAAATAAATGAAAATCCACTAAACTTTAGACTTTGCTCTATTGACATGAGTGTGCTATTGAACTAGGAATCTTGTAAAACACCCAGTACCACAAAAATGAAAAAGAAGGTTATTAACAGATCTGTATGGAGCTATTATTAAAAACCAAAAAAAAAAAAAATGCGGTGACACCTGACTGACTCAGTTGGTAGAGCATGCAGGTCTTGATCTCAGGGTCGTGAGTTCAAGCCCCACGTTGTCCATGGAGCTTACTAAATACATACATACAGACATATAAAAAAAATCGGAAAATAAAATACACAAACTAAGGAAATCCCCCTCCACGAAAAAACCATGAATCCAAAGAAAAGTACCCCCCGCCAAAAAAAGAATGAATCACACGTCAGGTCACAAAGAAATCATCAGTAAGTTCAATAAAGTAGTAATATTATGAACAATATTGTCTGAGCATAACATAATAAAATGAGAAATTATTAATAAAGACAAAACCAAAAAGATTTTGGTGAAAATAAACAGGAATACCAATTTCTAAAAAAAAAACGAGAATGAGAATACTTCCTATTGGATTCTGCGAAATCTGTTGAAAGCAACGATCAAAGGGAAATTCGCCGCACTAAACACTTGCATCATTAAAATGAAAGAATGAAAAGAAATGAATGTAATTCCCAGCTCAGAATTAGAGAAAGAGCCATAAAGTAAACCCAAAGAAAGCACAAATGGGGAAACAATAAAAAAACAAAAACAAAAACAAAAAACAAAGATGAACGGACCGGAGAATAAAATTTGGACTTGGATTTTCAGAAAAATTAGCAAATAGAAAAAAAAAGTACGAGTTCACTTGTTTAAGAAAAGGGGGGAGAACACACTTATAATAAATAAGAAATGACAAGAGGAAAACCGTGGGCCAAGAAATATTTTTACATCTTAAGGTTCATTTCCAAAAGGTCAGAGTGAGGAGCTCAGTAGACTCTCCCTCCGCAATGAAACAACCGTTTACCTGGGAAAAAATATTTTTGAAAACCCAACTATTTAATATCTGGAAATTCTCCTACAGGCATATCCAACAAATGCAGAAGAATTCATTCAAGAAAATCTCAGTAAGAACAGTGAGAGCTTGTGGCATCATCAGGCCACAACCCACTCCTTTCTCTTCCCATCCCCTCCCCCTCCTGTCTTCTGGAAGCTCTACTTCGGGGCGTTGCAGCCGAGAAAACAGGGGCCTCCCTCTCCCACTCCAATCGCCACATCCCAGTGTAGAGCGAATGTTTCACTCCAGCAGGGGCAAGACATCAATGTGTGTGACCCCCTTGTCATGGAAGCTCTCTAGTCCAGGAAAGTGCAGCAAAAAAGAACCGGGCATCTTTTCCCCTCGCACAACCCACACGTGTAGGGAAGAAGCTCTACTCCAGGCATGACAGGCCTAAAATCCTGGATCCCCATGACTCACACCCCAGCTTTCTCCTAGCACAGGGATTCCATGCCAGGAGGGAAAGTCGAGAAGACCTCGGGCTATTGTCCCCCTCCCCCACGAGCTTCTAGAACCAGGGCCTCACTCAGGATAATGGGCTGCTCTCCCCAGCCCTAGGTCCCATAGGGTGAGGCAGAGCTTCTGCCCAGGGTGGAAAGGCAGGCCATAAGGAGGAAGAGCTCCCTAGTTCTGCCCGAAGGAACTGTTTTTATTTGACGCAATGCCAGTCTGTGGCTTGTCTTCTCATTCCCAGTTCCTAGGTTATTAAAAAAAAAAAAAAAGTTTTCCTTCTTGGGCCTTTCTCACTTTCTCTCTCTTGGATCAGTTATTCCGAGGGAAACTGTGCTGTGAGCAGTCCCATGGAGAGGCCCACACGGCAAGGAACTGAGGTCTCCAGCTGGGGAGGAGCTGAGGCCTGCCCACGGCCAGGTGAGGGAGCTTAGAAGGTGACTCCAAGCCTCAGCCTCTGTGGATCCTTGAGTTGACTGCAGCCTTGCTTAACTCATTAAGTTAACTCATTTAGATTAGCTCATGAGAGACCGCAAGCCACAGCCCTCAACGAGGCCGCTCCCGGATTCCAGGCGCCCACAGAAGCTGCTAGAACACAGGAGATAGCTAGCTATCACAACAATAGGTCGCTAGACAGAGGACCAGTCCTAGCAGACATTAAAACACGGGTAAAGCCTCTGCAATCAACACAGCGTGGTCATGGCACAGGAATAGACAAACCAGTGGAATAGAAGAGAAAACCTAACCCACGGACAGTGGAAATTTGGTATAGGACAGGAGACACAGGACGGATCTCAAATCCACCCGAGAAAAGGTGACCTTTATAATAAATGGTGTGGGACCACCCACTAACAGTTTGGACAAAGAAAAAGATAGACCCATTCCTTACCCTCCACCTGAGAATACACTTCAGGTATACCAGGAATCTAAATGTCAAATATAGAACCATAGAAGTCCTAGAAGAAAATACGAGTGAATTCCTCATCCCCCTCTGTGTAGAAACGGGCTCTCTACCTCTGATTCAAAATGCAGAGACAGTAAAAGAGAGGATTCATAAATTTGACCGTCTCAAGCGAAGAAAAGATTTTTGCACAGCAAACACACCATGAACAGTTGTGACAGCCAACTTAGGACCCAGGGAGGACAGGTCAGGAGACAAAAATCAGCATGCTGAGAATGTCAGAAGGGAAAGATATGAAAATCCTGATCTCTGATGACATCATCGAGCCACTTAATTACTGGAGACTTTCACCACCTACCTGAACGTCTGGTTGTACGAAATAATAAACGTCCTTTAATTTAAAGCGTTCAGAAGAGGAACCTTTTGCTTGCTGTTGAAATTATCTCATGTTAATACTTGATCCCCATAAAACATTCCAGCAATAGAAACATTGTATACAAAATAGAAAACAAAAGCTGCTAAACAGCTTCTAAACAAAGACACCTGACAAACTAAGAAAACTTTTCAACCTATGTCCTTAACATACAAAGAACTATACAAATTGTGAGACAAAAGACTAAAACCTAGATTTTTAAAAATGGGAAGATCTGAACAGAAAATTCACCGAATAAAAGACATAACAATATTTTTCAAACGTATGAAAAAAGTTCAAACTCACTTAAATAAATCAAATTAAGTCAACACCGTAATACCTATCAGATTGGTAAAAAGCAGACAATACAACAACATATTTTGTTGGCAAGGCTGTGGTGAAACAGACCTTCTCGAGTTGCCAATGGAAGTGGGAACTGGTATAACCCTTCTGTACGGACATTTGGCAACATCGAACAAAGCGGCACATGTACTTACTTTGCGGCCCAACAATGCCACATCTAGAAATTTCCCCTGATGATACACTATTGACAGTATGAAAATATATACGCACAAAATTATTTATTGAAGCATTGTCACTGCAAATAACTGAAGCAAGCTTTACAGACTGTATCATACATGGGAGCTGGGTGAGGGGATTTGGTACATCCAGACAATGGAGTATTGTGCAGCTGTAAAAGGGGCAAAAGGAGGGGGCGTCTGGGTGGCTCAATCGGTTGAGCGACCAACTCTTTGATTTTCGGCTCAGGTCATGATCTCAGGCTCATGAGATCGAGCCCTGTGTCAGGCCCTGCACTAGAGCCTCCCTCTCCGCTAATACTCCAAAAAAAGTGTCAGGTTCATGGAAGAAAAATAAATCTGAGAAATTGTCCCAGATTGGAGAAGACTAAGGAGACATGACAAGTATGGTAGCCAACCTCCAAAATGGCCTCTGAGTGATGCTGCTGATCCTGGAACAGGGCTGACCCGTCTATCAATAGGATATTGTGGAGATGACACAGAGTGACTTCTGAAGCTAGGTCATAAAGGACTTTGCAACTTCAGCCTTAAACTTTCTTTGGGTGAAGCCAGCTGCCATGTCATGAGGCCACACGAGCCACACCATGGAGAGACCCACATGGCGATGAACTGAAGCCTCTTCAGTTATGTAAACAGGCCATCTTGAAAACAAATCCCCAGTCCTAGTCAAGACGTCAGATGACCACAGTCTTGGCTGACGTCATGAATGCAACGTCATCAGAGACCCTAACCAAGAACAACCTGCCTAAGCAGCTCCCAAACTCCTGACCCACAGAAACTATGAGACAATAAATATTTGTTGTTTTAAGCTCCTAAATTTTAGCATAATTGTTACATAACAATGAATAATATACCAGTGCTATGCAATGTGGAATCCTGGATTGGATTCTGGACCAGGAAAAAGACATGAATGGGACCACTGGCACAATTAAAACGAGGTCTATAGATTAGCTAATAGTATTATAGTGCTGTTAACTTCCCGGGTTCAATAACAGTCCTGTGGTTGTGTAAGATGTTAGCATTAAGAGAAGTTTGGTGAAGGGTATACAGGAACTCTCTGCACTGTTTTTGCAATTTTTTGTAAGCCTAAAATTATTTCAAAATAAATAATGTTTTAAAAAAGAACAATAGGGCGCCTGGGTGGCACAGCTGTTGGGCGTCTGCCTTCGGCTCAGGGCGTGATCCCAGCATTGTGGGATCGAGCCCCACATCAGGCTCCTCCACTGGGAGCCTGCTTCTTCCTCTCCCACTCCCCCGGCTTGTGTTCCCTCTCTCGCTGGCTGTCTCTATCTCTGTCAAATAAATAAATAAATAAAATCTTTAAAAATAAAATAAAATAAAATAAAAAAATAAAAAAGAACAAAAATATGCCTAATGAAAGTAGAAGGAATAAAATAATAGAGTAGACCTTAATAAAACAGAAAACATTAAAAAGCCAAAATTTTGTTCTTTTATAATACCAATAAAATTGACAAACCTCTGGCAAGATTGATTCAGAATAATTTTTAAAAGAGAAGGTGCAAATTCACAATAATAGGAATGAGAAGGGAGCGGTAACTACAGATATTAGAAAATAAATGTATGAGGATATTACAAACTTTATGACAACTTTTATATTTTATATATGAAACATATACTGGGGCTCCTGGGTGGCTCAGTCGGTTAAACCTCTCAGGTTGTGATCTCGTGGTCGTAAGATCAAGCCCCACATTGGGCTCTGCGCTCAGCTTGGAGTCTGCTTGAGATCCTGTTCCTCTGCCCCCCCACTTGCGTGCGCACTCCCTTTCTCTTTCTGTCTCGAATAAATAAATAAAATAAATCTTAAAAAAGAAACATATTTTATATACTTATATTTGTTTATATGAAAGTAGATAGGTCCCTATAGAAAAATATAACTCACCAAAACTAAAACAGATGGCAATAGAAATTCTGCTTAGTCCTATAACAGTAAACAAATTGAATCATTAGACAAAATCTTATAAAGAAAATCCAGACCTATATGGTCCCACCAGTAAGATTAACTCAAATTCAAAGAACAAATAATTGCATCTTATACAAATATTCCAGAGTATAAAAAGAGGGCCCATCCTCCACACATCATCAGGGTACTATATACTCGATAACCAAAAAGCCAATAGACTATAAAAGAAATTCTTCAGGCTCAGAAACATAGATGTAAAAACCCTAAGCAAATTATTAGTAAACTGAATCTAGTAATATATAGGAAAGGTAACACACTGTGCCCAAATTGGATTTATCTAAAAAGGCCAGGTTAGGGGTGCCTGGGTGACTCAGTCGGTTAAGCGTCCAACTCTTTTTTTTTTTTTAAAGACAGATTTATTTATTTATTTGGCAGAGAGCGAGCAAGAGAGCACAGCAGGGGGAGCAGCAGAGGGAGAGGGAGAAGCAGGCACCCCCGCTGAGCAGGGAGACCAATGAGGGACTCAATCCCAGAACCGCGGGATCATGATCTGAACTGAACGCAGACTCTTAACCCACTGAGCCACCCAGGTGCCCAAAGCGTCCAACTCTTGATCTCAGCTCAGGTCTTGATCGCAGGTTGGTGAGTTCAGGCCCCTTGTTGAGCTCTGAGCTGGGCATGGAGCCTACTTAAAATCAATCAATCAATCAATCAATAGGCCAGGTTAGAAATGAGAAATATAATGAATGCAATTTACCTCTTTAACAGATAGAGGAGAAAAATTGCACACCTCAATGAATGCACGGAATGCATCTTGCCGTGCCCAGTGAAACGCACCCCAAGGGCACACCGCTCCAGTGGGGATGTGTGGCCGAGAGCAACAGGAGAGGGAGTGTTTGGGCAGAAAGTTTGAGCCAGTTGTTGAAACAGGATCTGGATATCGGGAGCTTTATTGGGCGTGCGGTCAGTTTTATACCGAAAAAGCAAATCCTTTCAATTCTTAACTGGAATATTTTGGTAAGCATATGTGTAATAAAACAGCCGCTCAAGTTTATGAGAAAAATGATAGCAAGGTAATGAGTTTAAAGATAATATAAAGTAGGGTTGGGGGCCGGGGAAATGTGTTGGGAGGAGGAAATGGGGAAACAGAGATGTCGCTGATGTTCTGTTTTTCAAGCCAGGTGCTTAATTTATTTATTTATTTATTTATTTTTTTTAAAGATTTTATTTATTATTTATTTGACAGAGATAGAGACAGCCAGCGAGAGAGGGAACACAAGCAGGGGGAGTGGGAGAGGAAGAAGCAGGCTCATAGTGGAAGAGCCTGATGTGGGGCTCCGATCCCATAACGCCAGGATCACGCCCTGAGCCGAAGGCAGACGCCCAACCGCTGTGCCACCCAGGCGCCCCCAGGTGCTTAATTTATTATTTCACTCCATTGCTTATATATCTGACATCAATTATTTTGGACATATCAAATATTTCATAATTTTAACAAGTGAACTCAATAGGCTGCCTCTGAACCCGCAGTCTCTGGGATTCCACGTCTCAGATAATAATTCTATCTTCCCCATGGAAGCCTGGGGCTGCTTGGCTTCTCCCTTTCTCTCCCTCCCCCATTCACTCAAATACCGCATCCTGGCCCTCCCTATGCCTGGAGGGTGTCTGTCCACCCTGCCCAGACCAGAGCAGGCTGTTTTTATCTCCGTCTGCCCGCTGCATCAGCTTCCTGACCACTCTTCCTGCTCCAGCGGCTACCCCCTCCCTCCTCCAACCCCTCCCTCTACCGCGGCCCCGAGGACATTTTCCAGGGCCGACCTGCTCCTGTCTCCGGCTTGAACCCTGCAGCATCTTCCCACGGACCCTAGTCCGGCTGTTTACAAGGCCCGGTCTCCACTCACCTCTTCACAGTCCGTTTGGGCCATTCTCAGCCTCGCTCCCCCAGCTCATCACTCAGGGGTTCTCCTTGTTTCCTAAAATACACCCACACTTTCAGGCCAGAGGGTCTTCCTACTGATCCTTGTTCCTTTTTCCCTTCCACCCACCCTACGCTCTCATCTTCTTTTGGTTCCATCTTAAATGTGACCTCCTCATCTCATTTTTCATTATTTTTTATTATTCGTTACCAGGTATGGCCTTTGAAAACTGCCCTAACAATCTCCCTCATTTTCTATATCCCAGATTTCCAGCCCAATGCAGATCTCCAGGGCACCCAGAGGATAGCAGAGCCACAAGATAGAAGGAGCCTGGGTTCTTGCATCACCAGGTGGAAGCCTGCCGTCCAATTTCTCCTCTCTCTGTCGAAGACACTGGTGTATTTGTTATCTTTTGTTGTATAAAAATTACCCCAGAACGTTGTGGTTTAAATAAAAAACTCGGTGTCTGGGTGGCTCAGTCGGTTAAGCTTCTGCCTTCGGCTCAGGTCATGATCCTGGAGTCCTGGGGTCAAGCCCCACATCCGGCTCCTTGCTCAGCAAGAAGCCTGCTTCTCCTTCCGCCTGCCGCTCTCCCTGCTTGTTCTCTCTCTCTCTCTCTGACAAATAAATAAATAAAAATCGAAAAAAATAAAAAATAAATAAATTGAAAAAGAATTTACTACCTCCCTGTTCCGTAGCTTAGGAAACTCAGAAGCAACAGAGCTAGGAAGTTCTGACTTACTGTCTCTGCTGAGGTTTGCAGTCAAGATGTTGGCCAGAGCCTCCATTGTCCGAAGGCTTGGTAGGGGCCGGAGGTTTGCGGGGTCCCCCTCCTTGGGGGTTCATTCACACGGCTGGGGGCTGCGGGGCCTCCGTTGCCCACCACGTCGTCCTATCCAGAGGGCTGCTTGCCTGTCTTCCTGCCATGGCATCTGGCTTCCCCAGAGTGAGTGACCCGAGACAGAGAGCAAGCAGGGAGCCAAGTGCCTTTTGTGACCAAGTCTCACAAGTCATGCCATCACTTTTGTTTTCATCTACTCATTAGAAGCGAATTACTGAGCCCAGTTCACACTCAAGGAGGGGGAATTAGGGGCCACCTCTTGGAAAGAGGAGAATCAAGAAACGCCGCACCCCGGCTGAACCCATTCATCCATCTACGTGGTACGTGCCCCTGAGACGAAGCAAATCAGAGAACCAGAGGGCTGTCTCACCGTGACCTCGGGGTGCAGGAGTCCCTGGGCACCCACCTCCTGGAATTCTCCCGTGTTTCTCTACTCAGATCCCGGTCCTGATTTCTGCGATAACTGGTCACAACTTCTCCTCGCTCCTCGCACCTCTCACACTCGTTCCCTTGTCCTGTTCCTGGAGCTACCTGAACCCACATCTGTGCACACCTCCCACAGGGATAGAAGGACTGTCTCTCCTCCCGTCAGACACTCTGAGTCCTCCTCATCTGCTCCACCTCCCCTCCCCTCTCGATTCCCCAACGTCAACACTTCTCTATGTGTTTCCTTGTTTGTTGTCTGTTGACTGGAAGCTCCAGGAGGACAGGGATTTTTATCTGTTCTGCTCACGAATGCATTCTCTTCAATGAGCACAAGGGCTGGCTCATGGTGGGCACTCGGTAAATACTTGCTGGATAATTGGGTGATGGGCATTAAGGAGGGCATGTGATGTCATAAGCCCTGGGTGTTATACGCAACTCATGAATTGTTGAACACCACCTCTGAAACTAATGATATACTCTCTGTTGGCTAATTGAATTTAAATTAAAAAAACCACTTGCTGGATAAAGAAATGACTGAATCAGGGGCAGCAGGGAGACTCCATTCTAATGGCAAAGAGGCAGGACGAAAAGTATGTATCTCACGTTTCCTGCACTGGGCAAGGAGGTTCATGAGGGCAGAAAGTGTCTTCTTGCCCCCTACTGAGTCCCCAACACACAGCTCCATGCCTGGCACATAACAGGCCCTGTAAATGTGTGTCAATTGGCTGAATGCTAACTGATTGCCCAAGCCAGCAACTTATTTCCCCAACAACTTTCTTTGTTTACAATACACCTGGGTAACAGGTGCTGTCTCTGGACCTTACTTATTTCACCCCTGTATTCTTTGTCCCTTTCATAGATGCCCTCAGGGTCTGTGTTTAGAGTTATGACATGGCCTCACCCCTGGCCACCTGCCCCCTGCTGCGGGCAGAGACTTGGGCTCCCTGTCCCTGCTCTGCCCTCCAAGGACACTCAGATTGTGTAGCCCAGTGGTGACTGCTCCCTGGCTTTGCCCAAAGACTGTGGGTAATGACTGAGGCCCAGACACTGCTTGGATTGGGGGTGCAACTCACCACAGGTCCTGGGGGAGTTGGGTCCAGACAGTGGGGGCTGTTGGCTCACAAGAAGTGCAAGGGAGTGTTGGGGAACCAGACAACTGTCCTAGCTCTGCCACTCTCCAGCAGGCTGACTCTGGCTAAGTTTCCTAGCCTCTCTGAGCTTTGCCTTTCTCATCAATCAAATGGTAACTTGGGGGGCACCTGGGTGGCTCAGTCAGTAGAGCACGTGACTCTTGAACTTGGGATTATGAGTTCAAGCCCCATGTTGGGCTTACAGCTTACTTCAGGAAAAAATGGCAATTTGTCACAGGGATTGAGAAAATGCATGTGTTGCAAAGTAAAGAGGCTGTGGGGCCACCCTGCCTGGGTTTAAATCTTGACTTTGTCTTTCTCCGTTAGTGTGCAAACCTCAGGCAAGTTACCTAATCTTTCTGTACCTCAGTTTCCCCAACCAGGAAAGAAGCGTGCTAATAGTACCTGGCCCGTAGGATTGTGATGAGCCAGGCATACAGTCAGAGCTCAACACACACGGGCTGTGATCATCCTTACAATTTACACCACACACAGAGGAGTTATTCTTAGTATTCCGAACCCTGCCCTGACGGAGGTCACAGACACAGGAGCAATGACAACGTAGGGTCTGATGAGATTGTGTTCCCACTGGCTCAGTGCCACGGGCACCAAGGGGAGGGAGAGAGTCATTCAAGTGTCTCTGGAGCTGCACTAAGCATTTTCCCAGCAACGGAAGGAGGAAAGCATCTCACACGAAGGAGGAACGAAAGAGAAGAAAGCTACGCTGAAGAGACAAGCAGAGTGTGAGGAATGAGGATGAGTTAGGTGTGGCCACGACGGTGGGGGCGGCAGGCAGAAGCCGATCACGCGGGAATCCAAATGCCCAGTGAGGAAGGCCTTTGGCAGAGCAGTGAGTGGACGTGGGGGTAGCCATCTGGCTTACGTGGCACCCGACCCAGCCCCCTCCCAGATGCCTCCTTGGCTTGCAAAGGTTGGGATGGAAAAATAAAAATGTTCCAGCTGTTTAACTGCAATCATGTGAGACTTAACTCTGGAACTGAGTGAAATGGAGCCCCCTCCCCCACCCCAGGCCTGCCTTCTGCTGGTGTGGCTCCAGCACGGATGGTGCGGCTCTGGAACCACGGTGCTATGGAAGCTTCTAGGTCCCTGACAGCAGTCACCACCTCACGGGAACATCTGTTGTGATATGCCCCCTCCAGGGGCTCTGATGGCAACCCTGCCCAGGAAATGAGTTTGAACAATCCAACAACAACAACAAAAAGCAAAATCAAACAAACAAAAAACCAATCCCAACAGGAATTGTCTCCTCAGTCCCCCATGAAGCTGCTGCCCCGGGTCCCTGATTCTGCCGAAACCTACCACTCCAGGGCAGTCAGCCCCGAGTCAATGCCCATATCCAGGCATCTATTCCCCCATCCAAACGTTTGTTTATTCACTCCTTCAAAATCCACTTAACTCGTATTGTGTCCCAGACCCTGGACCTGGGGCTGGGAACAGTGAGACAAACCAGACATCGTGCCCGCTTTGGTTTTGGCGATCCATTGCTATGAAACAGACCACCCTCAAACTGAAAGGTTTGCAACAATAACCACCATGTGTTCCCTTACAATTTTGCAATTTGGGCAAGGCGCTCCCTCCGCGGAGAGCTCTTTTCTCCTCCACGAGGCATCCTCTGGGGCAGCCGGTTATTTTACCAGCAACAGATGGGTTTATTCGGGAATCGCCGAGAATTACAACCTGGGACAGGGAGGTTCCAGCAAAACCAGGAGCAAGTCCCTGACCGACCAGAGGACCACTCTTTTATAGAGGAAAGGGGGGAGTCGGGGGTTATAAACTAAAAGTCCATTGGAGTAAACTGGGAGCTTGAAGTATAGCGGCTTCTCAGTGGCTGGGCTGTGACTGTCCGTCATTGGCTGGGCTGTTGCCGGGGCAAGAAGAAATTTTCCTTCCTCTTGCTGGAATAGTGCAGGAGTATCCCCTTGCTAGGTTCCTCTCTTCCTCTTGGGTCTGCGGTAGACCGCCAGCGCTGGGCGTGAGAGCTCCCCCTGCCGGCCTCCTGGCTCCATTCTAAATGAGGTTTCCTTTTCTTAATTTTCACACCAGCATGGGCTTACTCTAGGAAGAAACAATGTAATAAATGTGTGTCAGATAAATGATGGGACACATTCCCGATATGTGCTCCTGGAGCCAATACCCCGCTGAATTGAGGGGTGAGCATGGCTGGTCAAGGAGTTCCAAGAATGTCTCCATTTCAACGCGTGCCCCAAGTAGCAAAGCTAATGCCCACAGAGCTGGGACAGGTAATGAGCGGGAGTGACCTTGGCCTCCAGGGACTGAAAAGCACTGGCCCCATCCAAGCAGCTCTTACCAGGAAGGTGGGCCCAGTGGGGCCAGACAGTCAAGTTTCCTGGAGGAGCCAGACATCCTTACTTCTTATGTGAAATCTTACACATTTTAAGCGATGACAACTGATGGATTAAACATTGTCAGCGCTGTGCAGGTCAAACAAAACGCAACCACGGGCCAGATGTGCCTACAGGCAGGCAGCTCAGGCCTCTGATTGGAAGGCTGTTTGTCCTCCGGAAACCCAATGGTGCCCTCCTCCATGAAGCTTCAGGCTTACCCTGCCACGCAGCTCCCAGCAACCCAGGATTGCTGCTGCCTTTACTTTTAAATCTTTATTTTTCTGTTTATGAAAGGAATCCGCTTACTTGGTGAAAACCTCAAAACTTACAGAAATTTCTTTTTTTTTTTTTTTAAGATTTTATTTGTTTATGTGACAGAGAGACAGCCAGTGAGAAAGGGAACACAGCAGGGGAGTGGGAGAGGAGGAAGCAGGCTCCCAGGGGAGGAGCCTGATGTGGGACCCGATCCCGAAACGCCGGGACCACGCCCTGAGCCGAAGGCAGGAGCCTAACGACTGCGCTACCCAGGCGCCCCAAAACTTACAGAAATTTCTAACATAACCCATAAACACAGACCTAATCCCATTTCTACCTCCTACCCACATAACCACCAGTAACAGCTGGTGAATATTCCTCCAGATATTTTACGAGTTATTTTTTTTTCAGTTCACAAAATTGAAATCTTACTGTATAACCATTTTACGATCTTTTTTTTCCATAACAGAATAGACAACTTTTCGTGGCAGTGACATTGATCTGAACTCATCCTTCTTAATGCCTGCGTTTAGGAGACCCAGTGATCAAGGTGGATGATTGTGAAATCAGATTCCCCCCGGGGTTCAAATCCTGTGTCTACCACTTCGATTCTAAGTGACTGGTCAAATGGCTCAAGCTCTCTGAGCCTCCATTTCCTTGTCTATAAAATGAGGGAAGTAATGGTGCCTACCTTGCCCGATTAAGTGAACACATGAATGTAGGGTCTGGCACATACTCTGCATTTGACGAACTTTAGTTACTACTATAACCATTCTGCTGTAAGGTTATATAAATCTCACCATTTGCCTATTGATGGGCATGTAGGTTGTTTCTAAATTTTCTCTATTACAAACTGTGCTTCAGTGAATTCTTTGTTCAGATGGATTCCTAGAATTGAAATTGCTGGGTCATGGGGTGTCTACATTTTTTTTTGACTCATTGAAATCCTCAAAATCATTTTATAAATGATTACACAAGTAATAGATGAATACATTCTCTTTCATATGGTTTTAAGCTGCTCCTAAGTATTCGGAATAAGACAGCGATCTCTCTTCACAACACTCCTCCCCCCATCCCACCTCCTCCTCTTTTCCCTAGAGAAGTCCCCTTTATTTATTTTTCTTTTTTCTTTTCTCTCTTTTATTTTTTTTTAATTAGGCTCTATGCCCAGCTTGGAACCCACCATGGGGCTTGAACTCAAGACCCTGAAATCAAGACCTGAGCTTAGATCAAGAGTTAGATGCTTAACGGACTGAGCCACGCAGGTGCCCCTAGGTGTCCCCTTTGGAAGTGTATTCTTTGTCAATAGGCGCATGTAATACAAAATATGTATATAAATACACACACAGAGCTAATTTTTTCTTTACATCAATGAGACCATACTTCTAACATTATTCTGGAAGTTACTTCTTTTTTAAAGATTTTATTTATTTATTTGACAGAGATAGAGACAGCCAGCGAGAGAGGGAACACAAGCAGGGGGGGTGGGAGAGGAAGAAGCAGGCTCCTAGCAGAGGAGCCTGATGTGGGGCTCAATCCCATAACGCCGGGATCACGCCCTGAGCAAAGGCAGACACCTAATGCCTGCGCCACCCAGGCGCCCCTCTGGAAGTTACTTTTTTAACCTAATAAAATGTCTTAGAAGTGTTTCTACATCAGGCTATGTAGACTTACCTCATTCTTTTACTTAAAGACTCCTGACTACAAAAGAGAAAAATGTAGGGGCACCTGGCTGACTCAGCCGGTGAAGCATGTGACTCGATCTCAGGGTTGTGGTTTCGAGCCGCACATGGTGTGTAGAGACTGCTTAAAAATAAAATCTAAAAAAAATCTAAATGTTTTATCCGTGATATACTATATACCATACATATTCCTCTCACTTTAAAAAATTTTTGGTATTGGGGCATCTGGCTGGCTCAGTCAGAGGGGCATGGGACTCTTGATCTTGGGGCTGTGAGTTTGAGCCCTTCACTGGTTATGGAGATCTCTTTAAAATAAAATCTTAAAAAAAAAAAAAAAAGTAGACACACCTATGTACCCTCCACCAGCTTAGGAAAGGAAGAGGTTCTGGGTTTTTTAAAGATTTTATTTATTTAGAGAGAGAGCAGGAGCGAGGGGCAAAAAGAGAGGGAGAGAAAAAATCTCGAGCAGACTCCTCGCTGAGCCCAGAGCCTGACTCGGGGCTCGATCCCACAACCCTGAGATCATGACCTGAGCCAAAACCAGTCGGATGCTCCATTGACTAAGCCATCCAGGAGCCCCACATTTTTTTCTTTGTTTTATAACGTAATCTCTACACCCAACGTGGGGCTTGAAACCACAACCCTGGGATCAAGAGTCACATATACATATCTTAAAATAAACTCTTAAGTTCCATGAAAAACTCTTTTGATCTAGATTGAAATTTTAGGTCAGTTTGGAGGAGAACTGAGATTTCCTGCCAGAAATGCACAAAGGTACCAGTATCTCCACATCCTTGCTAACACTTGTTATTGTTGCTCTTTTCGTGCCTGTCTTTCTTATTGTAACCATCCTAGTGGATGTGAAGTGATCTCATTGTGGTTTGGATTTACATTTCCTTCGTGTGCCTGTTGGCCATTTCTTCTTTGAAGAAATTTCTGTTCAAATCCTTTGCCATTTTTGAATTGGGTTGTCTTTTTATTATTCAGTTGTAAGAGTTCTTTTTACATTCTAGATACAAATCTTTTATCAAATATATGATTTGCAAATGTTTTCTCTTATTCTGTGAGTTGTCTCTTCAATTTCCTGATGGTGTCTTTTGAAGCACAAAAGTTTTAAATTTTGATGATGTCTGATTTATCTAGCTTTTCTTAAAAGGTTGTGCTTTTCGTGTCATATCCAAGAAACCATTATCTAACTAACCCAAGATTGTGAAGATTTATGCCTGTTTTTTCCTAAGACTTTCGTACTTTTAGGTCTTTAATCCATTTTGAGCTAATTGCTTCTGTATGGTGTGAGGTAGGGTTCCCAGCATCATTTGTTGACAGACTACTTTTTCCCCACTGCATTGTGTTGGCACCCTTGTTGATAATCAATTGACCATAAGTGTCTGTGCTTATTTCTGGACTTTTAATTCTACTCTATTGCTTTATTTGTCTATCCTTTTGTCAGTACTACATAATCTTGATCATTGTGGCTTGGTACTAAGTTTTAAAATCAGGAATATGAGTACTCCAACTTTCTTCTTCCTTTTCAAGAATGTTTTCTCTATTTTGGGTCTCATTCATTTCCACATGAATTTGAAGATCACCTCATTAATTTTTGCAATGAAGGCAGCAGGGATTTTGACAGGGACTGCTGAATTTTAGATTTCAATTTTGGGGGCAATGCCATCTAACAATATTAAGTTCTGTAGTCCATAGATATAAGATATTTTTCCATTTATTTAGATGTTTAATTTCTATCAACAGTGTTTTGTATTATTCACTGTACCAGTCTTACATTTCTCTTGTTCAATTTATTCATAAGCATTTTATTCTTTTTCGTGCATTGTGAATGGAATTTTCTTGATCTCATTTGTGGATTGTTCATTGCTAGTGAATAAAACTGCAACTGAGTTTTGCATATTGATCTTCTATTCTGCAACCTTGCTGAACTCATTTACTAACTCTTTTTTTTTTAAGATTTTATTTATTTTTTCAACAGAGATAGAGATAGCCAGCGAGAGAGGGAACACAAGTAGGGGGAGTGGGAGAGGAAAAAGCAGGCTCTTAGCGAAGGAGACTGATGCGGGGCTCGATCCCACAACTCCGGGATCACGCCCTGAGCCGAAAGCAGATGCTTAACCGCTGTGCCACTCAGGTGCCCCCTAACTCTAATAGTTTTTTTGATGGATTCCTTAGGGTTTTCTATATACAAGATTCTGCCACTTGCAAATAGACATACTTTTATTTCTTCCTTTCCAATTAGATGCCTTTTATTTATTTTCTTGCCTAATTACCTGGCTAAAACTTTCAGTATAATACTGAATAGAAGTCAGAAGGGTGGACATTCTTTTCTTGTATCTGATCTTAGAGGGACAGCATTCAGTCTTTTACCGTTATGTATAATGTTAGGTGTGTGTTTTTCATACATGAAAGCCAGAGTCAGATGTTTAACGGACTGAGCCACCCAGGTGCCCCTAGTTTGGGTTATTTTTAAATTTATTTTTATTTTTTATTAAGTTTTACATTTTAATTCCAATATAGTTAACATACGGTGTTATCTTAGTTTCAGGTGTATAATAGAGTGATTCAACAATTCTATACATTACTCAGTGCTCATCATGATAAGTGTACTCATAATCCCCTTCACTTATTTCCCCCATCCCCCTGCCCACCTCCCCTCTGGGAACCCTCTGTTCTCTATAGTTAAGAGTCTGTTTTTTGGTTTGTTTCTTTTTTCCCCCTTTGTTTGTTTTGTTTCTTGAATTCCACATATGAGTGAGATCATATGGTATTTGTCTTTCTCTGACTGACTTAATTCACTTCGTATTGTACTCTCTAACTCCATCCATGTTCTTGCAAATGGCAAGATTTCATTCTTTTTTATGGCTGAGTAATATTCCATGTGTATGTATAGAACATCTTCTTTATCCATTCATCTATCAATGGACACTTGGGCTGATCTGGCTATTGTAAATAGTGCTGCAATAAACAGAGGGGTGCATGTATCCTTTTGAATCAGTGTTTTCATATTCTTTGGGTAAATACCCAGTAGTGTGATTACTGGATTATAGGGTAGCTCTATTTTTTATTTTTGATGAACCTCCATACTGTTTTCCACAGTGGCCGCACCAGTTTGCATTCCCACCAACAGTGCACGTGCGTTCCTTTTTCTCTACATCCTTGACGACACTTGTTTCTTCTTTTTTTTATTTTAATCATTCCGACATGTGTGAGGTGATATATTATTGTGATTTTGACTTGCATTTCCCTGATGATGAGTGATTTTGAGTATTTTTTCACGTGTCTGTCGGCCATCTGGATGTCTTCTTTGGAGAAATGCCTGTTACTGTTCATATCTTCTGCCCATTTTTTAATTGGGTTGTTTTTGGGGCATTGAGTTGCATAAGTTCTTTATATATTTTCGATTCTAACCCTTTACTGGATATGTCACTTGCAAATATCTTTTCCCATTCAGTAGGCTGTCTTTTAGTTTTGTTGATTGTTTCCTTTGCTCTACAGAAGCTTTTTATTTTTATATAGTCCCAACAGTTTATTTTTGCTTTTATTTCCTGTACCTCAGGAGACATATCTAGAAAAATGTTGCTGTGAATGATGTCACAAATGACTGCCTTTGCTCTCTTTTAAGATTTTTGTGGTTTCAGGACTCACATTTAGATCTTTAATCTATTTCGAGTTTATTTTTGTGTATGGTGTAAGAAAGTGGTCCAGTTTCATTCTTTTGCATGTAGCTGTTCAGTTTTCCCAACACCATTTATTGAAGAGACTTTCTTTTTCCCATTGTATACTCTTGCCTCTTCTGTTAAAGATTAATTGATGACACAATTGTGGGTTTGTTTCTCGGCTTTCTATCCTGTTCTATTGATCAATGTGTCTATTTTTTTTTTAAGATTTTATTTATTTGAGAGAGAAAGAGCACAAGCAGGGAGTAGAGGGAGAGGGAGAAGCAGCAGACTCCCACTGAACAGGGAACCTGACATGGGGCTTGATCCCAGGACCCTGGGATCATGACCTGAGCTGAAGGCAGATGCTTAACCAGCTGAGCCAGCCAGGCATCCCCGACTCTTGGTTTCAGCTCAGGTGGTGATCTCAGGGGGGTGACATCCCCAGTTTTGTACCAGTACCATATCATTTTGATTACTACAGCTTTGCAGTATAACTCAAAATCTGGAATTGTGATACCTCCCACTTTGTTTTTCTTTTTCAAAATTGTTTTGGCTATTTGGGGTCTTTTGTGGTTCCGTACAAATTTTAGGATTATTTGTTCTAGTTCTGTGATAGGGATTGAGTTATGTTTGTAGATTCCTTTGGGTAGTGTGAACATTTTAACAATATTTGTTCTTACAATCCCTGAGCATGAAATATCTTTCCACTTGAATCGTCTTCAATTTCTTTCATCAGTGTTTCATAGTTTTCAGACTACAGGTTTTTCACTTCCTTGCTTAAGTTTCTTCCTAGGTATTTTAGTATTTTTGGTCCAATTTTACATGGGATTGCTTTCTATTTTCTCTTTCTGTTGCTTCATTATTGGTGTATAGGAATGCAACAGATTTCTGTACAGTCATTTTGCATCCTTTGACCTTACTAAATTCATTTATCAGAGCTTCCCCCTACGATCAGGAACAAGATAAGGATGTCCACTCTTGCCACTTTTATTCAACATAGTACTAGAAGTCCTAGCAACAGTAATCAGATAAGAAAAAGGAATAAAAGGCATCCAAATTGGTGAGGAAGAAGTAAAATTTTCACTATTTTAAGATGACATGATACTATATATAGAAAACCCTTTAGTTTTGGTTATTTTTAATCATGCAAGTGTCTGATTTTCTTTTAAATCTGCCTTTGCAATGCATTAAACATTATTGGAATAGATGGATCTAACCATTCTCTTCCTGATGGACACGTGGGGATTTTTTTCTCTCCTATCACACCTTCCTTCCCATTTTACATGTTATTGTATCCATTATTTAAATTTTTTTAACCTCACCAATCAAATATTATTATTTGTTACCTCACTTATTAAAAATCTAATTTGTGGGGTGCCTGAAGGGCCTGGGTGGCTCAGTCAGTTAAATGTCCGACTCTTGGTTTCAGCTCAGGTCGTGATCTCAGGGGGGTGACATCAAGCCCCGTGACAGGTTCTGCACTGTGCATGGATCCTGCCTGAGATTCTTTTTCTCCCTCTCCGTCTGCCCCTCTCCATCCTGTAAAAAATCTAATTCATGATGAATTTATTTAATTTTGAAATAAATATAATGATTTGGTGAAAATACTTTTTTTTTTAAACCTTTTTTTGTATGTATGATACATCGGGGGTCCCCACAGACAGGGGATATGCCTGAAGGGCAGAGTGTGGGGAGGGGAGGTCAGGAGTGAGATGAGGGAGCAGAGGATCTTTCTGGCCACTGTGGGGACAAAAGCAGAGAGTAGAGTATAGGAAAGGTGACCAGTTGGGTGGCTGTTAAACTGGCCCAGGCATGAGAAGATGATGGTCTAGACTAAGACCAGGAGATAAAGATGGAAAAGAAAGAATGAATTCTAGAGACACTTTGGAAGTTGACTCAACAGGACCTCATCTCTTGAGTAACAGACTGTAAGAACTCCTACCTGGTTTCCGTGCTCCCACCTTCGCCCCCCCCCACTACATTCAATAACACAGGGGCTAGCCCGATCCTTTTAGACCTAAGTAGAGCACGTTACACCTCCACTCAGCTCCTCCAATGGCTCCTCAAGTCATTCAGAGTAAGAGCCAAAGTCCTTGTCATGGCTAACGCCTTCTGGTTCTGCCTCCTCCTCCTGCTTACCCTTTTGCTGTTTCCACTCCAGCCACACTCGCCTCCTCCCAGCAAACCAGGACAGGTCAACTCTTAACCAGCTGCGACTCTTTACCCAGAAATCCCTTTGGCTCATGCCCCTTCCTCCTTCAAGTCTTTGTTCGGCTTCTCACTGATCCTGCAATCTGCTTCAAGCACCCTACCACACTCCTGATCCCTTTTATTCTGCTCTTTTTTGCCGGCAGCGCTTAGCACTACTCATTACCTCCCAACATAGTAGAGATTCACTTATATATACTGTTTATCACCCATCACATCCACCAGGGTAAAACTTCACAAAGGCAGAGATCATTATTTTGTCTATCTAAGTTCCTACAACAGGCTGCATCCGACACACATTTGTAGACAACTGAATAAATGATTTAATTACCAGTTTGGGAGTGGGGACAGATGGAGAGGGATGGGTGAACAAGACATCCCGGTGTCTGAAGCCAGGGTAGGGGTGGAAGACTAAGAACACCGAAACGTTTTAAAAGCAGGAGATATTCCAGCTGCAGAGCGGACCTGGAAGCCATCAGCACATGATGAGGGTATGGAATCCACAGGAGCAGAGGGCATTATGCAGAGAAAACAAACAGGAGACAACATGGACACCAACATCTAGGATAGACGGGAAAGAGAGGAAAGGGGTTAAATGCACAGCCAGAAAGAAAAGCAGAGGCCTGTGGGATCACAGAAGCTCAGGGAGGAGACTTTTTAAAAGAGGAGAGAGGTCGGTTGAGTCAGGCAAGAACTGAAAGCTGACCACTGGATGAAGTCACTAGAAAGTAACACATGGCCTTGTCGGGGAGCCAACACTGTGACAGGTTACAGGCTAAACTGCTCAGGTCACTTCAGGAGGCCGTGAAGGTGGCTGAGGCCAACAGGATGGGACTTTAGAGTCCGACAGACCCGAGGCCAATCCTAGAACAGATCTTGTAAAATCTCTGAACCTCAATTGTCCCACATACAAAATGAGCACAGCACCTCCTAGCCCATACACGTCAGTGATTGGATTGCTACATGACAGAGGAAAATGTAAGACACAATTTGGGCATATTGGCTTCATTCTGTCAAGGAACAGACTGGCTTGGCTGCGACTGAGGCACAAACTGAAATACTGGGCAGCCCGAGACCAGTGGTAGCTGCGATTGTGGCCCAGTAGTGGACTATACAAGGAGGGCAAGGCTGTAGGCACAGGGAAGCTGAAGTCAATCCCTTTGCATAGAACACTATCCCAAGATTAGCCGGTATTAAATATCTGCCTTCTTAGCCCTAGAAACACCAGCCTGCGCCTCCCTTTCGTGGCGCAGCAAACGTTCCCCCTGGGCAGACACAGATCACCCGCCCACGGATTGCAGAGCCCCCCCACCCCCGCCGCCGCCGGCTGTCCGCCCACTGAGGTTGGACCTAGACCTAGGCAACGCTGCCTTTAGTGCCTAGCAACCGCTCACCTGCTTTTCTCTTTCCATAGGACCGCAAATTTCTTTCCTTTTTCTTATTGGTCCGCGTAACTCTATCTCGGCCAATGAGTAGCAGCCACGGGGACCCAACATACTCCCACACAATTTGGGGGTGATCATGGAGAAGCAAATTTTTCTTTTCTGAATCTAGTTCTCCAGGAAAGCATCTCAATTGTCAAATTGTTGTGAAATCTTCTGGAATGAGACTCTAAAACATTTTATTTCTATTAAGCCCAGAACGTCCGTCCTTTGCATGCTCTCCCCTCCAAGTGGTACGGCCCGCACAAAGCCCCACCTTCCTCCCCGCCTCGAGAGCCTGAGTCCTCCGCTGGGTTGAGTCCACTCGGAGACGGAGGCGATACCATCCGGGACTCATAAACGGGGGGACTCCAACCACCCGCCGGGCTGCCCTATTCCGCTCCGACCGCCTGTCGCATCTCTTGCTCCGGCCTCGGGCACGAAGCCTCGATCCGGTGGTGGGACCACCGCTCCCGGCACCACGGAGGGTGAGCGGTGAGGCCAAAGGAAGGGTGCACTTGGTACGATCCGCACTGTTCCCCACCGGAAGTGAGGTGTCTCACCCCCGAAGTTCCGGCTCGCAGGGGGTGGGGAGTGTTGTTAACCGGAGCCGCCTCCGCAGTCGCGGGGATCGAGCGGGCTCGCGGCGCTGGGCTCCTGGTGAGTCGGCCGGGGTCGGGCCCGGGTTGTGGTTTGGAGTCGGGACCTGGGCCCTCCCCTGGAGGGCTCCGGGGACGGCGCTCCCCTTCAGTCCCGCTCGCGGCTTGTCAGCTGGCCGTAGACCTCCGGCGTCCGCGCGGCCGCTGTCCAGAGGCTGGGCCCCGCCTGCGACGCTCGCAGCTCCTGGCGATCACAGGTGCGGCGGCGCCCCGGGTCCCTCTCCGTGCCGCGCTGCGACCCGGCGATATGCTGATTCCCCGCTGCCCCCGAGTGAACACTGCCCCGGGGGTTGGTGGACGCCAGGGTTCCAGGCTGACGTTCCCCGCCCGCTCCCGCGAGGCGCGCGTCGCAGCTGCGCGCCCTGGCCGAGCTGTCATCGGCGCTGTCGCCTGCCCGGCTGCGCCCCCCAGCGCCTGGCTTCTCCCAGTCCAGGCGGCACGTTCTTGCTTCTGGAGGTTTCTGCGTTTGCATCCTCCCCATCATCTTCACTTTAGAGGCCGTGGTAGCGGTTCCCCCTCCTCCAGCACGTTCGCTTCTCCTCGAGCCTCCCTAGAGGCGGCGGCTTGGCAGGCGGCGTGGAAACCCCTAGATTTGAAACAAGACGGACCTAGGCTCCAGGCCTTGCGTCAGTGGGCTCGTAACCCCTTTGAGCCTCCATTTTCTTATTTGTAAAATTGGGGGAGCGTATGCTGTTCTTGACGTCATGACTGTGAGGGTGAGGTGAGGCGGGGGTTTTTTCCCTCCTATTCGGTGACACTGCATGTCGGGCACTGTGCTGGGTTTGCACGGCGTGCGCCCCGCACAGGTCATTCCTTCCCTGCCCCCTCGCAGGTCTCCAGGCCAGGGCGATGTTCCGCACCGCAGTGATGATGGCGGCCAGCCTGGCGCTGACCGGGGCCGTGGTGGCTCATGCCTACTACCTCAAGCACCAGTTCTACCCCACTGTGGTGTACTTGACCAAGTCCAGCCCCAGCATGGCAGTGAGTTCTGGGCTCAGGGTGGGGGGGACTCCCTGGGAGGGGAGGAGGAGTCCGCTTGAGGCAGGGGCGGAGCTAGAGGTCAGGTAAGTGGGAGAGACGCGAAGTAGCCCACTAGCTGCTTGACTTTGAATTAACTGGGGATGGGGACATGGGGAGGTTCCCGAATGACGAGCCCCAGACATAGCAGAGCAGAAAGTGACCTCAAACCATAGCCTCTTCTCACTCCTAGGTCCTTTACATCCAGGCCTTTGTCCTTGTCTTTCTCTTGGGCAAAGTGATGGGCAAGGTGTTCTTTGGACAGCTGAGGGCAGCAGAGATGGAGGTAAGAGTTCATGACTCCAGAAGTGAGGGGCAGGGAGCTGGGCAAGCAGAATGTCTTGGGTTCCTCATTCCTTGTCCACCCCCCAGCACCTTCTGGAACGTTCCTGGTATGCTGTCACTGAGACTTGTCTGGCCTTCACCGTCTTTCGGGACGACTTCAGCCCCCGCTTTGTTGCACTCTTCACTCTCCTTCTCTTCCTCAAGTGTTTTCACTGGCTGGCTGAGGACCGTGTGGATTTTGTGAGTTGGGTCAGGGGGTTCTCTGAAGCAGATGGGAGCCAGGGAGTGGCTTGGTGGGTAGGCTTGCGCAGTGAAGGCTGGGTTGGGGATGTGGGGTGAGCCCCGGCCTTCCTGATGGGCCCCCTTTCTGCTCTGCCTCAGATGGAACGCAGCCCCAATATCTCCTGGCTCTTTCACTGCCGCATTATCTGTGAGTGAGATCCATGGGAGGGGAGAGGAGGGAGCTGGAGGGAGAAGAGGCACCGTGGACGATTGGAACGTGACAAGTCACTAACCATGGTCCTGTACCCCAGAGCACAGGCATCCCCCTCAACCCACAGCTGTACAGGAAAGATAAATTGGGAAGTTAATTTGCATCATCTCTGCCCTGTTCCACTCCAGGGCTTCTCAGCTGCCCAGCCCCTTAGCTCTTGGCCTCCTCACCTGGAGCTCGGGCCGCTCTAATACCCTCCTAGGCAAAACTGGAGTTCCCAGGGGGGCTGGGGTCAATGGAGTGTGCCACCTGACTAGATGGCTAGGGCCATGGTGGGCTTGAGGGTGTGAGGGAGGGGTCTTAAAGCAGGAAGTGGCTGTTGGGCCCTGGGCTGACCCCACCAACCCCCCATTTGGGGGGTCCCCACAGCCCTTATGTTCCTCCTGGGTATCCTGGACTTCCTCTTTGTCAGCCATGCCTATCACAGCATCCTGACCCGTGGGGCTTCGGTGCAGCTGGTGTTTGGCTTTGAGGTAAAACTGGCTTGGGAGGTTGGGAGGACAAGCCTGAGGTGGCACCGAATGTGCCCTGAATAAGCCAACAAACCCTTACTGAGCGCCTGTTCTGGGGCCAGGCCTGTGCGGGCCACCAAGGAGCAGCCATCAGTCAGTGTCAGCTCCCGCCCTCCACACGCGGACACCTAGGAGCAGGGGAAGCACAGAGAGGCACGTGTGGGGGAGCAGCCCTGACCTGGCGCTCAGGGAGGGCCTCCTGCACATGGACCCCTGGGGGAGCTGGCCTTTGACAGCGGGAAGGAATTAGCTTGATGGACAACTGGGGAGGTGTGTCCGGTGCTAACAGTTCCCATTGGCCGAGTGCTCGCTTGTATGCTAGACCCTGCACTGAGCACTTGACCTGCATCTTTTCATCGGCAAAGCCATGTCGTTAACAAAGGGACGGTTAATTCTGTCATTTGGCAGACAGGCTGGTAGGGCTGGAGAGGTCTGGGGAGTGGATGAGCTGGGAGGACGCAGGCGTGGCGGAGCCCGGGCTGGTCTCACGGTGCCCCGCTCCACAGACGCCCAGGCTCCGGCAGTGTGACCGCAGCCTGGGGGAGCTGTGTGCTCATGCCCCCGCGCCCCCCCCCCCCAGTACGCCATCCTGATGACCATGGTGCTTACCATCTTTATCAAGTATGTTCTGCACTCCGTGGACCTCCAGAGCGAGAACCCCTGGGACAACAAGGCCGTGTACATGCTGTACACGGAGCTGTTTACAGGTGAGAAGAGCCCGGGCCTCCCCTGACCCGGACCAGCGTCCCCGGCCCCGCCCCCCAGGCCCTGTGACTGCTGTTCTCTGCACCTCCCCTTGCCCCCAGGCTTCATCAAGGTTCTGCTGTACATGGCTTTCATGACCATCATGATCAAGGTGCACACCTTCCCTCTCTTTGCCATCCGGCCTATGTACCTGGCCATGAGGTAAGCCCGGCCCGTCCTGCCCCTGCCCCGGCCCTTATTCTCACTGCCCTCACCCAACTTTCACCGACACTGGCCTTTCAGGCAGTTCAAGAAGGCTGTGACAGACGCCATCATGTCTCGCCGAGCCATCCGCAACATGAACACACTGTGAGTGGCCCACCTGCGCTCCTGAGCTCTGCCCCGGGCTCCCCCGAGACACCTCTGGTCTTGACCTGTCCTTGGCCTGTCCTAACTAGGTATCCGGATGCCACCCCGGAGGAACTCCAGGCAATGGACAATGTCTGCATCATCTGCCGAGAAGAGATGGTGACTGGTGCCAAGAGACTGCCCTGCAACCACATTTTCCACACCAGGTGGGAGGGGCCCCGGGGAGCCTGACACCAGGGGGGAGGCTCTGGAAGGCAGGCCCCCAGGGACCTGCTAGCCATCGCCCGGTGTTGACCCCACAGCTGCCTGCGTTCCTGGTTCCAGCGGCAGCAGACCTGCCCTACGTGCCGTATGGATGTCCTCCGGGCATCACTGCCGACCCAGTCACCACCGCCCCCGGAACCTGCGGATCAGGGGCCCCCGCAGGCCGCTCACCCCCCACCACTCCTGCCGCAGCCCCCCAACTGTGAGTGGCCCCCTCATTTGGCCATCCGACACACCCTGTAGAGTACTTGCCCCGAACTGCGTATGGGAAACACTGAGGCGAATCAGACTCCCTGTCTTCTAGAAGCTCAGTCTGGGCGGGGAAGCGGGTCGTGGTCATGTGTCCTATCGTGCTGAGCTTCGAGAGGCCGTTGGGAGCAGGGACAGAGTTCCTAAGGGCCAGTCCCTCCTGTGTGATCTGCGTCTGTCTCACTCCCGACCATTTCTCACTGCCCCGTGCTCTGTGCTCTCTTTGCAGTCCCCCAGGGCCTCCTGCCTCCCTTTCCTCCAGGCATGTTCCCGCTGTGGCCCCCCATGGCCCCCTTCCCACCTGTTCCACCTCCCCCCAGCTCAGGAGAGGCTGTGGCCCCTCCATCCACCAGTGCAGGTGAGTGTCTTTTGGGGACTGTGACAGCCAAGGGGTGGGAGGAATGGAAGCGGGGGCCTCTTACCGCTCCCCAACTTCCTGTTCTTACCCTCAGCGGCCCTTCCTCGGCCCAGTGGAGCCGCCACCACCACAGCGGCCCCCGCTGCCTCGGCCCCTGGCTCCGCCCCCGCCCCGGAGGCCGGCCCCGGCCCAGGCTTCCCCTTCCCTCCTCCCTGGATGGGCATGCCCCTGCCTCCGCCGTTCGGTAAGCGGAGCCGCGCTCGGGGCTGATGGGCAGGGTCGGGGGTGTCAGGCCCAGGCTGAGTCTCTGCCTCTCTCCAGCCTTCCCCCCGATGCCCGTGCCCCCCGCGGGCTTTGCCGGGCTGACCCCGGAGGAGCTGCGGGCTCTGGAAGGCCACGAGCGGCAGCACCTGGAGGCACGGCTGCAGAGCCTGCGCAACATCCACACGCTGCTGGACGCCGCCATGCTGCAGATCAACCAGTACCTCACCGTGCTCGCCTCCCTGGGGTACGTGTGCGCCCCCCGGGGTACGTGCGCGCGCCCGGGCCCCGCGGAAGGCTCCCGGCCGGGGTTCTTGGTCCCTTACCTGCCGGCCTGTGACGCCTGTTGATTCAGGCCGGCCTGTCCGTAGACACATCAGGATCTCCAGGTTCTCGAGGCCTCTGTCTCTTGCTGCCGGAGGCCTGCCTGGGTCTCAGGAGGACTGACGTTTATGAGAGCTGATTTCCGATCTTGTTCCTTTATGTTTTCCTAAAATCAGATTAGTCCTCGCTCTCAGGGCTTTAGTTCATCATGTCTTCCCTTCTCAGATATGGTGACCCTGTGCCTGGGAACCACTGTCCCTGATCTGAGTCAGCAAATAAAGTCACCCAGAGCCAGCCTAGCCTAAGTTCAAGTGCTGGTCCCCCCACTCACTTGCTTGGTGAGCACTGTCACCTTATTTGAATAGAAGAGTTCTAAGTCCTGTCCACAGGTCACATGCACAGAGTGCCTGGCACATAGCAGTGACTGCACAGCTTGGAGGGGAGCTGGAGTCTGAGATTTGAGTGTGGTTTTGGTCAGTGGAAAGTCTCTGGGCGCCCCTTGAGGAGTCTGGCACCCCACTAGACACTGCGGTTCACTCTGAAGAGTGAACAAGGCCAACGGTTGTCGCCAGCGAGTGCTTTATGGCCCATCTGTAGCAGGGGCTCACCTGTGTCCACTGCTAACTCGGGCTCCAGATGGACGTCAGTGGTGACGCTGCCTTGCAAGACTTCCAAGGGGCAGAAGAACTGCCCAACTACGCTAGGATGTCAAGGCCTCACCTGCCTCTTCTTCTCGTCTTCCTAGGCCCCCTCGGCCTGCCACCTCTGTCAGCCCCACTGAGGAGACGGCCCCTGCAGTTGTCACCACTGCCTCCCCCACCAGCATCTCCAGCTCCGAGGCCACCACCCCATCCCCTGGAGCCTCCCCACCAGCCCCTGAGCCTGAAAAGCCTCCAGGTAGTCTCGGTCAGCCTGGGGGTGGGAGGCGGGAACGGGGAAGGAGCTTCTCTCGGTCCCACTTCGGAACTCTGTCCCCAGCTCCTGAGTCGGTGGGCACAGAGGAGCTGCCTGAGGACGGGGAGCCCGACGCAGCGGAGCTCCGCCGCCGCCGCCTGCAGAAGTTGGAGTCCCCGATTGCCCACTGACACTACCCCAGTCCTACCCCTGCCTCCACTCTCTTGAGCAGCCCTTGCTGTAACACGTCCTGCCACCAAGTGCCCGCTCCCTCCCTCTGTGCACCAGGGAGTAATGACCCCCAGCTCCGAGACAAAGGAGGTGGTATCCCCTAGGCCAAGTGGAAAGATGCCTGAGGCCCCAGTTGACTCCAGCCCTTCCAGTCCTGGGCAGCCATGGGGATCTTGGGTCAGTTCCAGCCTTTTTCTCCCACCTTCAGCCTGTTCTGCTGGGGCCGTGAACGCAGGAAGGCACAGTCTCTGAGAAGCCCTCTATCCCCTCACCCCTCTCTGGGAGAAGGGGCAGTCCCTCCAGGCCCCACTTGTGTGTGTGTGAAGTCGCTTCAGTGCTGAACAGTATTAGCTCCCCGATCCCATGTGTGAACTTAAGGGGCTGGAGGCAGGCCAGGAACTTGCTCCCTGGGCCACCCACCAAGACTGGTACTGCTGTCCCTTTTCTAACCTAAACTCCCTAGAAGCCCTTTGTGATGGTGGCTGTGTCACTCATGCCCTGTGGTGTTTCCGTGTCTTATTGGCAACTGCACAGCCCAGGGAAAGGGGGGCTTGGGGGTGGAGGAGCAGGGGGGCAGCACTGAGGTGCCCCGCCCCTCCCCCCAGGCCACTATCTCCCTGCGGTTTGTCACGTGGGACCGTTCCTGGTCTCACCCAGCAACCACTGCCCAGCCTCCCGCCAAGCTGAGGGCTCGTGTGTCTGCTCCTGAACCACTGCACACAGTCCGTGGAAGCCACTTCTCGACTTCCAGAACTTCTCTGGGGTTTAGAAGTATTGGAACTACTTTCTTGCTGTTGTCTTTTGGCTTAAAATGGTCTTTGAACTTGAATGCTTGACCCTAGGAAAGAGAAGCAGGAGTGTCACGCTCCTGGTCTTTCCAGTTTAGAAAAGGCACTGGGCCAGGCAGGGACCACAGGAGGCCCGCCTGCCCGTCTTTTTTTCCCTCGGTTCTGTGTTACAAGAGTTGCTGGAGACAGTTTCAGATGATTATTTAATTTGTAAATATTGTACAAATTTTAATAGCTTAAATTGTATATACAGCCAATAAAGACTCGCATTAACGACTGCTGGAGCTGGAGTCACGGGATCCACGTGCCAAGCTGCTCTTTCTTACTCAGGCTGCCGACTTCAGAGTCCCCAGGGGTGTGGGTTTCTTTAGACAAGTCATTAAACTTATGATGAAGAGATCTCCATTTTGCATATGAAGAAACTGAGTCCCAGAGAGGTTAAGTTCCCTGCCTTAGGTCAGAGGACAAGTAGGGGAGCCAGGCTTCGAACCTTGTCCCTAACCAGCTGGAGGGTGGGATAAGGGTAGGAACTCAGGCCTCTGACCTTTGTAACTCCCAAGGATGGGGCAAGCGGGACGGTTCATTGGCTGGGGATGGCAGGGGCAAAAGGCCAGCATCTTTCTTCCTGCAGAGCCCCTGTCCAGCCCTGATACCAGGCCAGCAAGCCAGGAAGGCAGGCTCGCTCTGTTGGGCGCTCCTGAGCACCCCCTTGTGGAGAAACCAGCTCAAGCTAATCGCTTAACTTCTCGGAGCTAAAAATGCGGTCAGGCCCAACTCCTCCTCTAGAATGGAGCCGAGGTGACGGGACCTTCTACTTCTCCACGGGTAAAAGGAATGAGCCCAGGGGCTGACATGAGCCCTCTATGCCTGTGCCCAGCACTGCGCTTGGAACTGAAGACCTCCGGGACCCACGCCTGAGTCCTCTGTGTTCCCCATAGCCTCCACCAAACCAGGTCTGGCCTGGAGCAAGGGCTTGAGAATGTCTGCAGTGGTGAGGGTCCGAGGGGGCCAAGGAAGAAATGTACTCAGTGGGCTTGCCCTGTGCTCCCCTCCCCTAAAATGGATTGGGCTATTACTTTCACCAGTCAACAACCTCCAGAATTTGAACAGCTGGGCCCAATGAGCTCCCACGAAGGCAGGGTCTCCACTGTCGGATAGCCCTCCCTCACTGCTAGCACCTGTGGAGAGGGTCCCGTTCCCCCTTAATGTGAGCGAGGCCTGCTCTGAAGCCCTTTAGCCCTGACTCTGCCCTGCCCAAGCTCTTAGCCCTGACATTTAGACCTCCCGTCCTAGTTGCTCCAACAGCCACCTCCCTCCTCCTGAGACCCCCCTGGACTCCAGTCTGTGGCGGATGCTGTCATGCAGGCTGCTCAGCTGGGCCTCAGAAGCCCTTCTCCAGGAGCCAGGCTTTGAGCTGCTGGTCAAAGTAGCCCTTGACCCGCAGGGTACCTGTCACCTCATTGACCTGGGTGACAGGTGTCTTCCCCAACAGTGGACTCAGAAAATCTTCCACATCCTTCTGCAGGGCCTGGGGAGGGAGGTGGGGTAAGATGACAAATCAAGCCTGGTCAGACCACCCCCTCCAGTAGACTCCCATCCCTTCAGCCCTGAAAGGGTCAGTATCAGCCCCTGACCCATGCCCTCACTTACCCAGATGTCCCCCTCCACCTTTCGGATCACAGTCATCTGGCGGTTGCCATGTGTGATGTCCTTGTAGACGGGGATGTTGTGCATTCGAGAGCGCCGCACAAAGTAGGGCAAGTTGGGTGGGGGGTCTGTTATACGGAAGAACGGTGAGAAGCCAATCTCCCTAGGCTTTATGCCACCTTAGCTGATGCCCTTCCCCTCAGTCTGCAGACAATCAGTGCACCCAATGGTAAAGCCACCTCTAGATTTCAGATCAGAAGACCTGCTCTTTCCCGAAATCTAAGCCAGGACCAGTTGGCTTGCCCTGGTAACCTCACAGGCCCAGCACAGGGCCTGGCAGCAGAAGGTGCTCAGGGAGAAATGAAGTTAGGACCATGCCTCCCTAGATCTTTAGGTCCCCATCTGAGGCCAATCCTTGCACTTCTCCCCTGAATCAGGGAGGCTACTATCAATCACTGGCGCGAAGAAATGGGGATTTACAGCACTGAACACCTACCTACCACATGCCGGGCTCTGTGCTAAGTGCTTTATGTACTGAGCAGATAATCTCCATTGTGCTAAAAATCGAGGATGGGAGAAGCTAAATGACTAACTCATGATCACACTGTCAATGAATAGCAGAGCCAAATTTGAACCCAGAACTGCCCAACTCCCAAGCTGTGTTCTCAATTATGGTACAAGGCCTACTGGAGTGGGAGTGGGAGTCCCACTCTTAGCTCTTCTCTCTATGCTTCACTTTTCCTGAATGGGAAGATGTCATCCCGCCAGTGTGGCTGGATGGGTACTAGTAAAACAGGGCTGCATTCCCAGGCCCTCCCTTGAACATGAGACAGATGCTAAGCCCTGAGAGACCTCCACACAAGTCCCAAACCCACTGGGGAATCTAGAGCCTCAGCTGGTGAGGTAGACCACTAGGGAGAGGAAGGTGTCCCCCTGTAAACCTCAAGCCATCCCCATCGCCCAGCTCACCTCTGGGTGGCTGCCAACCACTGGGAGTGGGATAGTGTTCGTGCTTTGGGGGCTTTGGGATGCCGGTAGGGGGTAACAGGTGCTCCACAAACTGGTATTCGTCCACAGACTCCACAAAGCTGGGGTAATCAGGAGGCCCCTGGGTCTGGCTCTGAGGCCCAAAACAAAAACAACCATTGCTCCCATCAGCCCACCCACTACACACCCACCCAACAAATAAGAGGCAGAACTTAAGTTAAAAAAGGAAACACTACAGGTGCAAAGAATGGCATAAATAAAAGCCTGGAGATAGAAAAGCCCCAGACTTCAGTTTGCCAGGGTGGAGGCGAGTCTGGAAAATAAAATAAGTCGCCTCTCTTGGAACGCCTGTGGGACTCAAAAGTCAAAGTCAATTTACTGTCTGACCGACATAGCATTTTTCAGTATTTTAAAGTTTCCTCTAAGTATTCTATTGAAATAGTCTAGTTCTGGATTAGGCACTTTCAGCAATCGTGATAATCCCACTCACAATCATCCGATATGACCCTCGCTTACCTGGAGCATTTTGGCATTATGAGGCACTGCCAGGCACTGGACTAAATGTATTAGGGGCACTGACTGTTTTGACTTAATTCTTACAATGACACAAGTTAGGTATTTTACTACCCCCTTTTTCCATCTAGGAACAATTAAGACATTAATAAAAAATCTACCTAAGGTAATTCTCCGCAATCTGTCCTCCCATCCTCCAGCCTGAAGATCCTCCTTGGACACTTCTCCCAATAGATGCCCTGGAGTCCTGACAGGCCCCGGGGTTACGAGAAGAGGGAAGCAGAATGAAGTGGCCCGTGTAACATAAGAACTCTAGGTTCCCGTTAGTGTCGCCAATGACCTAGGGCCGACCCCTACCCTGTGGAACGGCATCCCTTTTAAAAACAAATTAGCAGGAGTCGACGTGCAGCCCTTCCCAGTTCTGACTAACCCAAGTTGTCCACCAATCAGGTTCTAAGCCCCACACAGCCAGGCGCACTGCAGGCCCTGTACCTTGCCTCTACCTTGTATGTGAGCTCCAGGGTTACAGGAATAACAGCGAGACTCAACGTAGCCCTCCTCCCCCACCTCCAGGCTCAGCATTCTCACCAGCCGCCGTAGCCCGCAGCCCGGCTGGACGCCAGTTCTCCACCCTCTCAGCACAGCCCAGAACATGGCCGCAGCCATCTTGAACTGCTCCCGTACACTGGCCGTCTGCGCGCGCAGCCGGCCAGGTCCCACCCCTTTCTGGGCGCGCCCCCGGGACCAAAAGAACGCCTGCGCAAAGCGTAAAGAGGTGGAGCTAGGGCTGCCGTGGGCGGTACAAAAGCCAAAGGCTCTAGCGGTCGCTCAGCAGTGACGTGGCACGCAGCAGGCGGTGAGGACGTGCGCGGCCTTGCTCCTTCCTCTTTCTCGACTCCATCTTCGCGGTACCGGCTGCGGTGTCCGCGGTTCAGGTAAGATTCGGGCCACCGCTGGATCTGGAAGCCTAATAGCAGGTTGGCCGCGAAGTCAGAGGGCGCGGGAAAAAAAGAGGGAGAGGGTGTGTTCTGAGGGCCAGCTTCCGGTCCCAGCCGACCTCCCTGGCAGGCCTGGCCTTACCCACGTGAGATCTCGCGACCACCTATATCCCAGCGAGATCGGTGCCAACGCTGCCTTCCCCCGACCCCCTCTCTCCCAGAGCATTCTTTATTTACGAGCCTTTCTTTCTTCAGTCGCCGACATGCAGCTCTTTGTCCGCGCCCAGGAGTTACACACCCTCGAGGTGACCGGCCAGGAGACGGTCGCCCAGATCAAGGTAAGGCTGCGTGGTGCTTCCTGGGCGCCGTCCTCTGGTGTTCTTCATTCTCCACCCCCTCCCGCGGGAACGCTGATGAGTCTTATTTTTCCTCCCGTAGGCTCATGTATCCTTGCTGGAGGGCATCGCTCCAGAAGATCAGGTCGTGCTCCTGGCAGGCACGCCCCTGGAGGATGAGGCTACCCTAGGTCAGTGTGGAGTGGAGGCTCTGACCACTCTGGAAGTAGCCGGCCGCATGCTTGGAGGTGAGTTGGGGAGCGTTGTACTGTGAAATGTTGGTAAGCTCATAATGAGTATGGGGTGTGGAGTTCAGTGTCTTAACCCCAGGGTGGTTCTTCCTGTTCACCTTCCTCATGAAGAGAGGTCCGTGGGATACTGAGCCAGAACCTAGTTCTGTTTCAGTTACTTACCAGCCCCTTGATTGCTCGCTAAAATCAAGCCAGACTAGATTCCCCAAGGTGCTTTTCAGTTCTTGTTTAAAGTCCAGCGGGAAAATCCTGAAGTGAAATCCTGGAATGTACTGTACTAAACACTCTTGGTCAGAGGTCATATCTTTGCAACTTTGTTCTTGTTCCGTGTTGGTCCCTGTTTATCTTTAAAGGCTTGAGTTGAGGGAGAAAGGATTCTGCTGGGTGGGGCCTTCTGGCTCTCCTAACTACCTGCCTCCTTCCCACCACAGGTAAAGTCCATGGTTCCCTGGCCCGTGCTGGGAAAGTAAGAGGGCAGACTCCCAAGGTAGGTGAGAGTATTAGTGGTGGTGTTTAGACTTTGGGTTTTTGTTTTTTTGTGTGCGGGCTTTGTTTTGTTTGTTTTAAAGCTAAGCCAGGACCTTTGTCTTTCCTCTGTTTGTCTTCTCCCTTCCTGGAGTTAAGACTGAGGGAAGACATGGAAGAGGTTAACCAAGGTCTGATCATCCCTTCCTTTTCCCAGGTGGCTAAACAGGAAAAAAAGAAGAAGAAGACAGGCCGAGCCAAGCGACGGATGCAGTACAACCGGCGCTTTGTCAACGTTGTGCCCACTTTTGGCAAGAAGAAGGGTCCCAATGCCAACTCTTAAGTCCGTTGTAATCCTGGCTCTCCCCAATAAAGCCACTTAGTTCATTCATCTCGTTGCTTCATCTTCATGTGCAGGGCCTCAGGGAGATACACGGCTTCTAGGGCTGGTGGTGTGTTTATTAGAACAGAGGCCTGGTTCTGGTGTCTTGGCACTGTCAGGTTGGAAGAGGCAGGGGCCCTCAGCTGGGTTGGGGAAGGAGTGGTAAACTACAAGAAAAGGCTTACCATGAAAACTGGTAACCCCAGATGGCAGCTCTTCTGGTGGAGAGTTGAGGAAATTTCCCAATCCAAATAACTTGATAATTCTCCCAAATCCCTTTTTGTTCTTGTTCTTTTGTTTTTTGTTTTGGATGATTGGAGAGAACAAGAGAGGGGCAGAGAAAGAGAATGTTCGAGCAGGAGCCCCCCCACTGAGCATGGGGTTCCACACAGGGCTCCCATCTCGGGATCTGAACTGAAACCAAGAGTCAGACCTTTAACTGAATAAGCCACCCAGGCACACCCGTTCTTGTTCTTTAAAGAGAAGCTAGGAATCCTCTGGGAGGACTATGGAGGCATCAGTAGAGAAGTTTGAGTAGAAGATCTATCAGGGAAGGCCAGTCTGATCTTTCCTGAACTTGGGACAGGCCTTAGTGGCATCCAAGGCAGGGGTCTAGTATGTCCCTACTTTGGAAAGTATGGGGTGACCCTAGTGGGTGGAGGTCAGCAGTGCCAGCCCTGAAAGAATTCACCTGAGGCAGAACAGACGAGATGGAAGTTTATTGAGTACACTGCAAGGGAGCAGCGGGCAGGACAGCAGAGGAGAGACTCTGCCAGGAGTGGGGGGGCTGTAGTTAAGGGGGAGGAGGTAGGGGAATGTGTGGGACTTTACTTTTTTTAGTACCCGTGCCTGGTTGTAAGCAGCCCATTGGGCAGCGAGGGCTTATGGCTGTTTGCGGTCGGTCGCCTTGGTGGACCTGTTTGCATTCGGCCGGGTGGTCGCTGTGGGCCCTTCTACCTTACTTGGGCTTCCATTGCCCAAGCCTGTGGCCTAAAAGCAGTCTCTACAGGAAGCATTGCCTGATTACATTGGCACTGTGGTGACCTTGTTTGTACCTCCGCCTGGCTAGCTAGCTTCATTAACCCAATCGCAGCTGAGGATGGTGGTTTGGTTGAGTGTTCCTGGGAGTGGAATTCTTTGGTACTGATTCAAGGTTCCCCTAGCAACGTGGGTACCCATTTGTTCTGTGAAGATTTTTGAATCAGCTGGTTCTTGGAATATAGTATAACATGAGGTGAAGACCTTGGATCTAGACTTGGACTACCTTAAGTTTGAATCTTTGCTTCATTTATTTTCTGACTGTCCAACCTTAAAATTACTTAATTTCTGCCATCATGTCTTGAGAGTTGCTGTGAAGAATAAACAAAGGATGTGAAGGTCTTAGATCAGCACCGCTCACATAGTAAGTGCAAGCACATAGGCTATTTTTATCTCTAGTAATCTTTAGAAACGCCCTTCTAGGCGTTTTGATTCTTGTGGGTTAAGTGAGGAAACCAGTTAGTTAACAAGTGTTAAGAGCCTCAAAGTAAGCAGGGTGTTGTAATGAAAGAGGGCTGGTTGGGGGTGGACAGACATAATATCCTAGGGAAGGTCTCTAAAGATGGGATGTGTGAGGCCTGAAACCCATCAACTGGATGATGAGAGAGGTGCAGCCCAGAGAACTGTGTGCAGAGCTGTGTGGTTTTGTCAGACATGGACAGAAGTTCGGGTTTGAGTCCCAAGTGCAATGGAGGGTCACCAAGTACAGGGAAGGGTTTAAGCAAGGGCCTGATGTGATCTGACTTGTGATCCAATACTTTCTCTGGCTGATTTTTCTGGGTGGCTGGCAAGAAAGTTAAGGAACCAGTTAAGGGACTAGTAGCTGAGGCCAGTAATGGGGGTGAAGAAAACGAGCAGACTTAAAGTTCATCAAATCCTCCCAGATCTTGATAGGGAAATAGATGATGCATGTGGAGATAAATACAAGGTATTGTGAAGGCAGAACTTACTGGGGGTTGGTAAAAGAACCAGAACTCACTTTCGTGGGTGCCATGGATCGAGTCCTCAGGGCTTTTGACCTGGTTTGTGTGGATTATCACCCCCACTCTACCACAAACTTAGCTCCATTAGGACAGCAAGGACCCCATCTCTTTGCTGCTTGATGTGTTTTTGGCACCTAGTATGGATTCTGCACTTTAACGTTGTATGAACCATAGATTGGGGAGGGGGGGAACAAACAGGAGCTCAGGTATCTGTTGCTTTCTTCTCAAGAGGGGAAATGCCTCCAACACACACACACACACATACACAGGCTAGGCCAAGTAGTCCATCTTCACCTTTTTTTCTACACTCCCCTTTGTTTGTCTGTGTCCCCTAGTAGAATGGCTGCCCTTCCAGCACAGGGATGCACCTCATCCCCCTTGGGCTTGGAGCAATTAGGGGCCTAGAGTAGGTGCTTCGCAAAGATCGATGTCCGCCCGGGCCCTTTATCTTACTAAAAAGGGAACCACTAGGGGGCAAGCTGGTACCATCGGAGCACCGGCCTGGTGCGCTCGCCCTCCCTCCCTCACCGCGCAGGGCGGGGCCTGTGTGTCCCGACCGCTCCTGCGCCTGCTCAAACGCTATTTGACAGAGGGGTGGGGCTTGGCTTCCGAGTGTAGGCGGAAGTTCCCGAGAGTCCTCGGGGTTTTGACTACGCTCCGTCGGCCTCGCAAGGCGCCGGAAGTAACCGATTAGCACCGGAAGTTGGCCAGCGTGGGCTGTGAGCGTTCGCAAGTGGCGCGGGGCGCCAGTTGCCATGGAGCCGGCCGGGCCCTGTGGTTTTTGCCCGGCCGGGGAGGCCCAGCCCGCGCGCTACACCTGTCCTCGCTGTAACGTACCCTACTGCTCGCTGCGCTGCTACCGGGCGCATGGCAGCTGCGCCGAAGACTTCTACCGGGACCAGGTGCTAGGAGAGCTCCGCGGCCGCAGCGCCTCGCCCAGCCGCCTGGCCAGCGCCCTACAGCGGCTGCGTGAGCAACGCGAGACCGAGGACGACCCCGAGGACGCAGGCCGCGAGCCTGGCCCGGCGCCAGGTGGCCTCACCAGGCTCTGGGAGCTGCTGGCCCCGGCCGAGAAGGCGGCCTTCGAGCAGCTGCTGAGCCGTGGCGAGGGCGGGCGGCTGCTGCCCCCGTGGCGGCCGTGGTGGTGGGGCCGCGGGGCCGGGCCGCGGCTTCTGGAGGAGGTGGATGATGCTGCGGGCCGTGACCCTGCCGAGCTGGAACCCACCCCCGCGAGGACGCCACCGGAACCCGTGAAGGAGGCCGCCGCCGAGCCGTTCCTCGAAGATGCTCCCGAGGCCTGCGCGCCCACCGTGCCCACCCGGATCCCCACGCTGGCCAGCCTGAGCCGCAGCCCAGCCTCGCCGCTCGTGCGCTTCCAGCTGCCCAACGTGCTGTTCGCCTACGCGCACTCTCTTGCCTTGTATCACGGCGGCGACGATGCGCTGCTCTCCGACTTCTGTGCCACGCTGCTCGGCGTTTCCGGAGCCCTGGGTGCGCAGCAGGTCTTCGCCTCTGCCGAGGAAGCCCTGCAGGCCGCAGCCCAGGTGCTCGAAGCAGGCGAGCATCCGCCTGGGCCTCTGGGCACACGGGGTGCCATGCGCGAAGCCGCTCGCATCCTGATGGGCAAAGGCCCGACCGACCAGAAAGGCTACACGCTGGCAGCCCTGGGGCACTTGGCACAGACCCTGGGCCGGGCCCGGAAGCAAGCTGTGGCCACGGAAGAGCGAGATCGCCTCTACCGGGCGCGGAAGAAGTGCCAGTTTCTATTGGCTTGGACCAATGAAAATGAGATGGCCCTCACACCCCTGGCCCTGGACTGTGCCAGGGCCCATCGAGCCCATGCTGTGGCGTCCGACGAGGTGGCAGCCCTCACCGGGGAGTTGGAGCGGCTTTGGGGAGGCCCTCTGCCACCTGCTCCAAGAATTCTCATCGAGGAACTCCCTGGCTGAACTGGGATCTCTCTGTCATTAATAAAGCTGTGACTGGTCTGCCCTGTCAGCAGTGCCTGCTTCTGAGGAACAGCTGTTGTCCCCCCCACCCCCAGACTCGGGCCCACAAGCCACCTCTCAGCTTGTCCTGGATCAGAGCTGACCCAGCCAGTTTGTAAACACCCTGGCCCCAGAAAGGGAGCGAAGTGGTACCACGGGTTCCAGACATTTATCCCAGGAGGAAGGGCAGCCCCTCCACTCCCATTTTTGGGCACTAGCTGCCTTTCTCCTTGCTCCAGAGCACCTCTCGGAGGCTGTTGGTCCCTGCTCGTTAGAGCTCAGAGCAGGGTGGGGCCCAGGCTCCTGGCTGGCTGCGCCAACAGGTGGGTGGGCACGTGCCCCGGTCTGGGGTGAGTGGAGCCGCTTCAGTAGACGTAGGGCAGGATTCGGTAAGGCACGCGCCGGCAGTACTCGTGCCAGGCCAGGCCGTACTTGCGCAGGCACTGCTGCTCGTCCCGGGCCTCGCGGTGCACCAGCAGTGCCGTGAAGTAAAGGACGTAGAAATAGGGCAGCAGGTGAGACACTCCTGCGGGGAAGTGGAGGCTGTGACCGCCCAGCAGGCCCCCAGTTCACAAAGGTTGCCACTTCCGATGGCTCACAGGGACATCGGGGCTCTGGTGGAAGGTCCAGGTCTGCCGCAAAGCGCTGGCTCAGCTCTGATGGAGGTCTGCCCCCAGCCACTCACCGAGTCCGTTCCCAGCTTCCTGACTGCCCCCTCCACTAGGGTGCATCCCCGTTCTCCATTCCACACCCAGACTGGGCACCCTGTGGTCACCACCTCGTCCCTCACACGCGTCACGTGGCCTCCGTCCTGTGCCCTCCCAACCCACTCACCACAGGGCAAGGACCAGGCCAGAGCCATGATGAGGTCTCCAAGGTAGTTGGGATGGCGGACCATACCCCACCAGCCAGACACCAGCAGCTGCCGCCCCGTGGCTGTGGGGATGGTCTCAAGGCCTGGGGAAAGACAGAATGGGATGGGGACCTGGAGGAAGCCCAGCTGCACCCCTTCACTCATGGCACCCTAGAAACCCAGCTCACCAGCCACTCTGGGGTCAGAAGGATTCTTCCGGAAGGTGTTCTTCTGGGAATTGGCTCCTCGGAAGATGTAGTAACCAACAGCTAGGGGAAAGCACGAGCAAGTGGTCAGGGTTGAGGTTTAGAGCCTTTTACCTGACCCTGACCATCCACCCACAGCCCAGTTGGCCTGGAGGCCTAGGACCCAGTCCTTCCCCCACCCCCCAGGCCCCACCCCTGTGTTAGAGGAGCGCCTGAGGCTTAGGACCTCCCCAGTGCTGAAGAAACAGAACACAAGGAATGAAAGCAGGAGGAGCCCCCTCCTAACTGACCATTGATGAGGCAGATGACTGAGGCCATGGGCAGCCCCAGGGGCTGCGGGTGGTGGAGCAGGAACTGCGCCTGCAGGCTGTAAGTGAAGGGTACCCAGGCTAGGTCCCCAAAGGCCAGCATGAAGCCAAAGCCGTCGTGTGTGATGTCCATGGTGGTGAGAACAGCCTCCTGCAGGGATGGGACCCAGACATACCGGCTTAGTCCCCGTGAGGTCCTCAAATGCCCTCCCTGCCTCTTCCCACAGTCCAGCCTCACCTCATGCCAGAGGGCATCACCCACATAGAGTAGCTGGAAGCCATTGACCAGCCACATGGCCAGGGAGGGACTCCCCCGAAGTTCCGCTTCCTGCATCAGCAAGGCCAGGTTGATGAGGACCTGGGGTTGTGGAAGAGGGAGGACACGGCAGTCTGTCCCCAGCCGGCCACCACGGAGGTGGCAGCACCTAGGTGGGGCAGTGGCCAGCCTTTCCCCTTATCTCTCTCGGCTCTCAGTCACTAAGTCCTCGGCCTTTTGCTGAATGGATCCAGCCCCTGTACCCCGGGGCAAAGCCTGCCACAGGTGCTTCTGGAGATGCTCCCTGCCTGTGGGCTCTTACCATGTCGCGAAATGTTCCTTTGGGGAGAGCAAGATAGAAAGCCACTGGACATTTCAGGCTTGAGGATTAAAACAGACCTGGTTTTACATCTCCGCTTTGCCACTTGGGCAAGTTGCATACCCTCTTCAGGGTAAGTGCTTACCCTCTTCTACCGCCTCCCCCGCCCGCCTTTCCCCCACCCCCTGTGGAAAATAGATAATCATGGACCTGCTTCACGGAGCTGCGGACTCATTGACATAATGCATGGACAGCACAAAGCAGGATGTGTCTGGCACATAGGAAATACTCATGAGTAAACCCGTTCTGGTAGCACTGGGTTTGGTGCTGTCATTAGCGTTACCACTTCTCATCCTCACAACCTTCGCAGGCAGTTCTGACTTTATCCCATTTCACACACGGGGAAATCACCTTGGAGGCCAGGGTGCAGATCCATGGTGGCCCCTTGGCCTCCTCTCCCTTCTAGTTTCCAGGGGGACATGAGGGACCTTGCCCAAGAGACCCTTTGGGAAATCATGATCACCGTCCAGGATGGGTGATTATAACCCCAAACCACAGCTGGCATGTCCTCAAGGCCACTAGTGATGGACAGCTTGCTACGCCCAATGCTCCGTCTTCAGTTCTGCACCGCTAGGACCAGCAGGCAGCCTAGCATCAGCCTCTCCCGTCCTCAAAATAGATTTTGAGCTTGATTTATTTCAAGTCGCACCTGCTTCCCTAACTCCCTCCATGCTGCTTCTCCCTAGCATGCAGCACGCCTGCCATGCCACATATATTTCACTTATGTTTTGTCTGTCTTTCCCAATAGAATGTAGGCTCCATGAGGACAGAGATTGTTTTTTTCTTTCCTGCAATTTTTTTTCTCCTTTGTCTCCTTATACCTAGAGTAGTGCCCAGGGCGCTCAACAAATATTTGTGGGATGAATGATTAATGGTTTGCATCTGCGCAATAGCGGCCCTGCCCTGTCCTGCCCAAGCACTGCTTACCCATCCCACCCCACCTCCTGGCCCGCATAGCCATGCCCAGCATACCCAGCCGATGAGGCCAGGCCGTAGTTCACAGAAATATTTGAAGTCGAAGGACCAGATGCGCGGGTTGAGCTCCCGTCCCAGGAAGAAGTCATAGATGGGATTGCCTGCAGAATAACGGAGGCTGAAGATGCAAGCCAGCACCCCCATCTGCTTCCGTCTGCACCCTACTGGGACCCCTCTCACCTGAGTTCCCCCCAGGTGCCAGGGCCGAGGCAGGGGCCACCAGAGCCTTCAGATAGAGAAGGAGGCTGAAGATGAAGGCGGTGAGGGTGGCCGCGAAGGCCAAGGGCAGGAGCATTTCCGGGAGCGCCCCCAGAGGCAGCCCAGCCGACACAGCCAAGCCCACCAACAGAGCTGTCAGCACCAGGGCCTGGAAGCCTGAACCACAGTACACAATGAGTCCTGGGGGCTGAGCCCCTACACCTCTGCCCTTCCCCTTCACTCCGCCCCCCAACAACACACAGACACAGTCCAAAGCCCAGGTAGGTCAATGACCCTGCCCTTGGGTTTCAGTGGGTCACCCGAACCACTGCTCATAGTATAAGAGCAAATGCTGCGGGTGGGGGTAGAGGAACAAGGGTCGTGGAGAGGGACAATGAGGCTACCCGGGACGCAGAGCGTAAAATAGGCGTCTAATGGAGCTTGGGGGTGGGGGCTAATCTCCACTGGGCCTAGAGCTCCACCCCCGCTGGCGCAACTCTAGCGCAAGGACCCCCCCAGCGTCCAAGCACCGTTAATGGGGTAGCGCAGGCGATTCTTGTCCTTCAATTCCTGTCCCTCGGCCACCTGCGGGCACAAAGCAGCTCTGATAAGGGGTGAGAGTGTCTTCTCTCCCGCGGAGCCCCCTCCCTCCGCCCGCCTCCCCCGCGAGCCGCGTCCACACCTTGCGAGCCGGCAATAGGTAGAGAGCCGCCTGAAGGCCGAGCCAGGTGAGCCACAGCAGCAGCGTCTGAGGGCTCCACAGCACTTCGGGTCCGGGCAGGTAGGGGGGTGGGCCCAGGAGGCGCGCGGGGCCCGAGTGGGCCACCAGGAGCAGGTGGAACATGGTGGCAGGAAGCAGCAGCATCAGCGCCGCGGCGCCTGGGGACGGGGGGCGATGGCGTCGGGCGTCCTCTCCGCAACTGCCCTCCGAGCCGCCCCCCCAGGTGCCTGTCGTCTCTGGGCCCCCTCAGCATTCCCACCGCCCTCTTCCATATCCCGTTGTCAGCCCTCAGCCCCTTCCCTGACTTCCATCTTGGGCCCCACCCCTCGCTCCCCCCCAAAGATCCTGCTCCTGCTCTCGAATCCTCCACTCCACAAATCCGGTGCGCAGCCCCCTCCCCAGATAGTCCCCCGGACCCCCAGATCCCTCTGCCTCTGGAGACCCTTCAAAGCCTTGCATTCTCAGATCCTGCTCCTCTGCGACCCCCGCCCCCGCCGTTCTCCCCGCCCTCGCGGAGCCTGATCCCAGATTCCACCCCCGCCCCATTACCCAGGGGTCCCCCGAATTCCAGCGGAGCCCGGGAGCCCTGAGGAGAGGCCATGGTCTCCGCTCCACCGGCGGGGAGGGTGAGGGTACACAAGAGTCCGTCAGAGAAACCCAGGCCACCTCATCCCCCAGGCCATGAGCTTGGAGACGCGGAGGATCAGCCAGCTGCACAGGCACCTGCTTGCTCCCTGAGCTCGACTACCGCTCAAGTCCCGAGGTCTTTAAGTGGACCCACCCCCGGCCCATCCTGGGCCCAGCCATCCAGCCAATCGGTTTGGGGGGCGGGTCTGACGCGCGTGCCTCCGGAGCCACCTCGCAACTCCACCCCCGGCCAGCCCAGCCCCCGCAAGCGAGAGGGAGGAGGAGACAACACGTCTTTATTGGCGGGTCTTGAGGCCGGCGGGGAAGGGCCAGCGGACCGGACCGTCGGGAGACCAGGGGATGGGGAGGTCGGGGCGACTGTGCAAGCCCGTGCATGGCAGCGGTCCGGCCTAGCCACGCTCGCAGATGACTTCGACGACACTGGGTTCCATGGGCACCGGGTCTGGGCAGCGTAGGGCAGCCGAGGCCACCACTTCATCCAAGAGCAGGTGCACGAGCTCCTCATCGGCCACGAAGCGCCACAGGTAGAGCTGCAGGAAGTGACAGTCCACCTGCACCTGCTGCAGGCCGAAGCGCCCGAAGGTGCGCAGCCGCACGCACTCCAGCAGCGTCTTCAGGCTGATCTTGATGATGCCGGTCAGCACCGATACCTGCGGGCAAGGATAGAGGAATGCAGCCCTGGGCCAGCAGGTGTTGGGAAGGGGCACTGGGTCCCTGAGGGGCCAGAGAGACAGCAAGAGGCCGGGAGCTGTGATGGGGTGTAAAAGTCCCAGGACCCCCGTAAGAGGGAGGGACAGATGCAAAGTTGGCACCATCATCTGGAGAACAGACAGGGAAGGCCCAACAATCAGAGGAGCAGAGATGGGAGTCACCACTGACATGGGGAGCGGAGGGACTCGCTGAGTTATAGGCAAAAGACCACCAGGTCCTAGAATGTGGGCTGGGTGGGGGCAGAGGCTATGGTGTGAACAGGAATCCCTGGGGAGGACCCAGGACTACTGTGACGACAAGAACAAGAGCCAAAGAGGCATTCTAGATCCGCATCCAGACCCAGGCTAGGAGCACACCAAGATCAGGGCAGAGGGCTGTGGGATATGGTGATGCGGGATGGGATATGGTGGGGCTCTGGATGACCATTCACTCCTAGAAACAGCCCACTGAGACAGAGCCTGGGTGGGGACAGAGTCCTAGCTCCCTGACTCAGTGTGGGACTGCTTCAGCCAACCTTCCCAAGGGCCCCTGGAAGGTGGGGTCACTGGGGACTTCAGACCTTGTTGAACTCCACAGGGCTGAACACGTCAATACGTTCAGAGAACAGTTTCTGGATGTTGCTCAAGAGATTAGTGTCCATTGGGGCACTGGATGGTGGGAGAGACAAGCAATCAGAGCCCACCCTGCACCCCCATCCTCCTTTGTCCATTCCCCCGGGGGTTACCCTGGCCAGCCAGACCTGGGTGTATAGCTGGGTGCATAGCGGCCCTGCTGTCGAGAGCTGCTGTACACAGAGAAGGTCCTTTTGCTGGAGTCACTGCTCTGGGCCTTGCGGACACCCTCTTCGTACAGAAGCCCCACCTGGTGGTGGAAGGAGGCACTGCAAGGAGGCCAGAGCAAGGGGAGGCTCCAGCCCGCCAGGTGCCTAGGGTGAGTGCCCAGGACACCCTAAATTACAAACTCATTTGTTATGAGAATCACAGGGTAGTGGGGACCTGGTATCTGGTTGGTACCTGGTCACTATTTATAGAACCAGAGGAGTGGGGGAAAGGCGGGGCATAAGACTTGGTACTGAGGCCCCATCTTCAGTGCTAGCCCTGCCCACCCTGATTCCCTGGTGACTCTAGACCTCAGCCTCTTCACAGGTGAAACGGGGGCAATGACGCCCCGAGTCAGGGCTGCGGAGGAACGAGGCCACAGACGTAGGCACTGATGTCTTGATCCTCCAAGGGTTGCTCCCCCCACACCCACAGCCTGCATCAGGACCCCCTGGCCAGCCCGGGCCAGCAGGGAGCACCTGCACATCGATCGCGGTCGTGTCCTCCACCACCCGCTTCATGACAGCACGCACGTTCCGGGGCTCCAGCGTACTGAGCCAGTCCCGTGTCTCTACGCTCTTGCGCAGCATCTGTGATATGACCAGGCCCTGCACCTTCACATAGTGGGTCAGTAACCGCCGCGCTGTCTCCCTGGCCTCCGCACACAGTGTGCTCACGGGTGTCACTGGAGACTGGTCCTGAGCCAGGGGTGCAGAGGACAGAGAGACAGTGAGCGCTGGGGGCAGCTCAGGGGCCACTGCCAAGCAGGAGCAGGGCACGGGCTGGGCAAGGGGGAGGTTGGGCTGGGCCTAGGCAGCTGGCCTGGGTCTGACCACGACAGCACTGTCCACGGCGGACCACCCCCCCCACCCTGCTGTGAGCCAGCGGTTCACCTGCACGAGAAACTGCTCATCAGTGAGGGTGAGCACGTAGGAGATGGTGGCTGTCTCGTAGTCCAAGCAGAGGCGGGAGAGCAGCAGGAGCAGCGCAGGCGGTGTGGCACCCCCCTTCTCCCCAGGGCTGTCACAGAAGCTCTGAGCCGTCTGGCACATGGAGCGGATGAAGCCCACGATGAGGCCCTCACGAACACCCTGGCTGCAGAACTCGCCCTGTGAGGAGGAGGGCCCCAGATCCATAGCAGGTCCCCTCTTCCAGGCAGGGGCTGCTAGCGACCCTCTTCTGGGACCCTAAATGCCCTAGCCCCTCTCCAAGAGAGAGCTTCATCCTGCATTCCAGGACCCAAGAGCAGCTCCCCTGCTTGGGGGGCAGGGGTGGAGTGCAAAGAGACAAAGCCAGCGCTGGGGACCCTGTTTGCAGGTGCCCTCCCAGCCTTCCCCTCCCCTCCAGGCTGTGCCAGCCTTCCTTATGACAGCCTGAAACCACATCCAGAGTGCCTGGGCAAGGACTGTGTGCCCTGATAGCCGACAAACTGTAGGATGAATACAAGAATGCCCGGAATAAGGGGGGCTGGTGGGGGGGGGTAAATGCCCAGAGGTAGGCCGTACCCGGAAGTAGGGCTTGTTGGAGAAAGACACCTCCTTGGCGGTGAAGAGGTGCACAGCTGCCAGGGAGGCCTTGATGTGGCTCAGGATGGAGCTGGCCACGTTGGCCAGCAACTCGGCCAGGCCCGGGCCTTCCTTTCCAGCCAGACGAGGTGCGGCCAAAGCCTGCCGCACGTCGGTCAGGCAACCCAGGAAGGCGGCCCGCAGGCCCTGCAGGTGGTGGCCCAGGCGCTCCCGGGCCACCCGCTCCACGATCTCCGTGGCGGCCTCGGCCAGCCCCGCAGCGGCCAGCAGGGCCCCAGGCGCCCGCAGGCGCCGATGGAAGCGGTCCAGCGCCCGCACCAGCAGCGAGTTGTCGCCGCTGCCCTGCTCCTGTGCCAGCCGCCGCTCCACTAGCGCAAAGTAGCGGCCACCCAGCTCCCGCGCGAAGGCTGCCAGCTTCTCGGCACCCGCCGGGCCCTGGGCCGCGAACAGCTCCTGGTAGGCCGAGGCCACTTGGCAGAGGCCACCCACGAAGCCACTTCCTCCGTGATCCGTGAACTCTAAGACGTCCGGAGCGGGAGGGGAGGGCCCCAGCTCTGCCTCCAGGCTCCGCAGCTCGGCCTCCAGCCGCCCTCGGGCGTGCGCCAGGAACTCGTCACACAGCTCCTCCGCTGGCTCCCCCAGGGCCAGCAGCAGCTCCACGCACTCCGCCTGCTCGGGGGCGCCCGAGCCGCCCTCCCTGCGAGGTGGGAGGTGGCGGTGAAGGGCAGGCTGACAGAATTCGGGGTGGGGGGGATGGGGAAGACGGACCGCCACTGGCAGGCCCGGGACCCCGGCGGGGTGGGTCAGGGTCCCCGGGCCACACCTGAAGCGCTGCCGCAGCTGCTGCGCCAGGCGAGCCGTGATGACCTGGCAGTCGTCCTGGATGGCGCGGAACGAGGGCAGGTGCTGGTACTGCTGCAGCACGGCCCGAGCGCGGCCCTGGTAACGCACCGCCTGCCCGTAGGCGCCCAGCTCCACGCACTTGGTGAGGCGCGAGGGCAGCTCGAAGAGGAACTGCAGCTTCCGCAGCAGCGCGTGGACCCCTGGGGGACGGGGACAGGTGCTGTGAGCCCCAGCGCCCCCGGTGGCCCGCTCTGGCACCGGCTCCGGGACCCGGCCCACCTGCTAGCTTGGTGATGCGCTCGTGGCGGTCCTGCAGGGTGGCGCTGATGCGCGCGCTGAAGTCTGTGATCACGGCCATGTTGGTGGCCAGCCGGTCCATCTCGTCCTCCATCTTCCGGAAGTCATTCTTCATCTTCCGGATGGTGTCTGGGAGGACAAGGGAGCGGGAGAGGGCAAAGGAGATGACTTGGCACGGGGGCAGCCCTCAAATGCTCCTCCCCCACCCCGCCACCCCCCGCAACACACACATGCACGGACACGCGCACAGGCCTTCTTCCCAGATGCCCCTGAGCTAGCTCCTCAAGGGTCACATTGATGACTGAGTGCCAAAGGGGCTGCCATGGTGCTTGGTCACAGTAAATGAGAGGGAAGGCCACGTTTTCTGAGCACCCCTTGCGTGTCCTGGTGCGTGGGGAGAGGCCTATGGAGCCACAGTCCCTGAGCTCAGAAGATGCCAAAGGAGGACACAGAGCATTTGGCAGGAACCTGTGTGCTCCTTCAAAGGGGCCACCTCCGTGTCCAACGCATTGCCTGGCACAGAGGAGACACCCTATGTCCTTCCCAGTCCTCCCAAGCCCTTTCACCCCACCTTCTGGAACACAGCCGACCTTCTCTGAAGGTTCTTTTCCCTTTTGTCTTAAGGGAAACCTGCCTAAGGAGACAGTTCTTTTCACACCCAGCACCTCAGGGCCTAGCCCCTTGACATTTCTAGTTTCTACTCTTCTTCCCTTTAGGGCCCCAGCTTCTTTGAAGACCATACCATCAAACTACACCCCTCTTGTTGCCATCTCTACTGTCCTCTTTGCCACACATACCAGTTGCTGATCACTGTCACCTCCTTATGGACAAGAACATCCACACAGATGACACTTTGGACATTCCTGACTCTCCATTCACGACCTCCCCAATTCCACGCACGCTTGCCTCTGCCTCATCTGTGCCACCCTCTCCTTGCCCTCAGCTTCAAGCCTCGCCACCTTCTGTAACTCTGATTATTCACCCTGTCTACCCACTCTAACAATCCTTTGGCCTCTCCAGGCACACCAGATCCAGTGACCCTAGCACAGTGTCACTACTCCTAACACCTCTCACAGCTGCAATTCCCTACTTATTCCCTGGGATCTCTGACCTGCCACCAGGGTCATTCGTCATTGGGCATGTACAAGCCCCCTTGCCTCTCTTGTCCCCTCCCTCCATTACTTGCTAGTGAAACCTTACAGCAGGTTAAGCCCAACCAGCCACCCACCCCATGCACCTAAATGGCTAAAACCGAGCCATAAAACCAGGCCAACTGGACTTCCTTTAAATTTATGACTTCAAGTTCCTCCATCCTTCCAAACCCTGTGCTTTCCCATTTTCCAAAATAACATTTTCTCCAGAGTCCTTAAAACTCCAATACATGCCCCCAACTCTCAATTGGTGACTCTCCTTCACATTTTACAAAGAAACTACAAGCAAACACCAATCCCTCTAAATCTGCAGAGCACAGGGATAGATCCGTGCCTTCTGCCTCCCTCTCCCTGAGGGGTGTCATCCAGTCCCATGGCTGTAGTGACGTGGACATTACTGTCTCCAGTCTGACCAGAGCCCAGCCTAACAACCCATTTAACACCTTGATGGGGATGGCAAACAGGCTATTCAAGTATGACACGAACAGGGGGGGCGCCTGGGTGGCGCAGTCGTTAAGCGTCTGCCTTTGGCTCAGGGCGTGATCCCGGCGTTCTGGGATCAAGCTCCACATCAGGCTCTTCCACTAGGAGCCTGCTTCTCCCTCTCCCACTCCCCCTGCTTGTGTTCCCTCTCTCACTGGCTGTCTCTCTCTGTCAAATAAATAAATAAAATCTTAAAAAAAAAAAAGTATGACATGAACAAAACAGAATTCTTGACTTTCCCCAAAACTGTTCTTCCACTAAATTTTTTCATCTTGGCTCCTGGCCATTTTCAGAGTCATTTTTTTATTTTTATCTTTCCTTCAACCCACATTTAGTCCATCAGCAAGCCCTGTAAGTTTTACCTCCAACATTTTGTTTCCAAGCCACCATCATCTCTTGTCCAACTACAGCCAACATTTCCCAAATGATTTCCCTAACTCTACCCCTGAACTTACCATCAATATTCATAAAGGAGGGCTGCCTGGCTGGCTCAGTGAGTAGAGCATGGGATGCTCGATTTCAGGGTCGTGAGTCTTTGAGCCCCATGTTGGGTATAGAGATTACTTTAAAAATATATTTATGAAGGAAAGCAAGGATGAAGCAGGAACATACCTGTCATAGGAGACTTTAATTCACTTCTATCAATCCATGACAGATCAAGTGGCAAAAGCCGAGAGAGGCTACAGAAGATCTAAAGAACTAATATGGATGACCTATTTGATTTATATTGAATTCTTTTTAGATTCCATAAAATATACCACAGCATATTAGGTCTTAAAGAAAATCCCAATAAATTTACAAAGACAAGAAATTCACTTTCTAATCACAATGCAATTAAACTGGAAATTAATAACAAAACTACAAAGCAAAGAGACCCGATCATTTGGAGAAAAGAAACCTTCATTTTTAATCAGCTATCGGGTCAAAAGAGAAATCAAAACAAAGTCCAGCATATGACAACAATGCAGACACTACAGATCAGAACCTCCGGAACCCAGCTTGGGCACTGTTCGAGGAAATCAGTTTTAAATCTGTATAAAAATAAATGAGAATAAACATTCAACTCAATAAGTTAGAAAAAACACTACACATTTTTAAAAAAGCAGAATTAAGGAATAAGTAAAGCTAAAAGCAGAGATTAATACATTTTTAAAAAGATTTTATTTACTTATTTAGAGTGTGAGGAGGGGGAGGAGCAGTGGGGGCAGTAGGGGTGCAGAAAAGGATCTCAAGCCGGCTCCACACCAAGCACAGAGCCCGTCGTGAGGGTCAGTCTCACAAGCCTGAGAGCATGACCTGAGCCAAAACCAAGAGCTGGACGCTTAACTGACTGAGCCATGCAGGCACCCCAAGATTAATACATCTTTTAAATGGGAGAACTAATAAATCAAAGATCATTTTTTTTTAAAGATTTTTTATTTATTTATTTGACAGAGATAGAGACAGCCAGTGAGAGAGGGAACACAAGCAGGGGGAGTGGGAGAGGGAGAAGCAGGCTCATAGAGGAGGAGCCTGATGTGGGGCTCGATCCCATAATGCCAGGATCACGCCCTGAGCCAAAGGCAGAAGCTTAACGACTGTGCCACCCAGGCACCCCCCAAAGATCATTTTTTTTAGTGAAAAAAAAATAATTAAAGGATAAAAAATAAAATTTGTAAAATGTTAGCTTAATTAACTTCTTTAAAGGGGGAAAATAAGAAATAAGGGGTGCAATTCACAAATTAGAATAATCACAATTTTTTGCTCAATTCCATGTAAAGAAATTAAAAATCTTGAATGAAATGAATAATTTGCTACAAAAACAGAATTTCCCTTATGGGGGTACCTGGGTGGCTCAGTCAGTTAAACGTCTGCCTTCGGCTCAGGTCATGATCCCAGGGTCCTAGGATCCAGGCCAAGCAGGGAGCCTGCTTTTCCCCTCTCCCTCTGCCTGCCACTCCCCCTGCTTGTGCGCTTGCGCGTGCTCTCTCTCTCTCACGCACGCTCTCTCTCTGTCAAACAAAAATAATCTTAAAAAAAATAATATATAAAGTTAAAAAAGAACAGCAAGTCATTTCACATAGGGCTATTTTTCCTTAGTATGTGAAGAATTCTTCTAAATCATTATGGAAAAGAACAACAACTCTATAGAAAAATAGGAAAAAGACATGAACAGATAGTTCACAGCTAAGGATATCAACAAACAGCTCTTAAACAGGCAAAAGATGTTCCACCTCAGTCAGAAGAGAAAGTGAAAATACACAGAGGTTTTCACTTTTCACCTACAGGATTGACAAAGATGAAAAATGTTGATAATAGTGTTGACCAGGGTGTATAGAAAGAGCTATTCTCTTAGTTGCTGGTGGTTGTGCAAGCTGGTGAGTATTTATGGAAAGGAATCTGGCAACATCTACGTGCAGTCATCTGTGAGCCTTCCCACCCATACCTGGTTTGTGTGTGGCTCCTGGACCATGGGAATATTCTCTAAGCAGGCCTGGGGCAGCAACCCAGCTTGGGGAGACAGCAAGAAAGGCAGGGTGAGGAGAAAAACATCAATGACAATGACAAGGAAAATAAAAGGGAACAGACACAAAAGTTGCAGAGGAAAAATAGAGTAGCTAAAAAGGAAATGCACAAGAACCCATGGAACTAAAATCTATGGAGCAATAAGGGATTTTAAAAATTTACACAAGGTGGGGCGCCTGGGTGGCACAGCGGTTAAGCGTCTGCCTTCGGCTCAGGGCGTGATCCCGGCGTTGTGGGATCGAGCCCCACATCGGGCTCCTCCGCTATGAGCCTGCTTCTTCCTCTCCCACTCCCCCTGCTTGTGTTCCCTCTCTCGCTGGCTGTCTCTGTCTCTGTCAAATAAATACATAAAAATCTTTAATAAAAAAAAATTTACACAAGGAGGCAGACCGTGAATTAGTGAAACGAGCTTTTCATGTTAGCAACAGATTCTATGGCACAAGCCCACTCACCCTTATTCTTAGAGATGATTCTCTAGAGAGGCAAGTTACTAAAAAATAAGCTTACATAAATGGAATGACCATAGTACTCGTTGGGGCCCCAGTCTGGAGGTGCTTGTATTTTTTGGAAAAAGATGATTGCATTGCCAAGCCACAGAGAGTGAATTAAATAACACAGCACACAGAGTGCCCTGCAGTTAAAAACTGAATAAAAGGAGAGGAAAGGCAGAAGATGGAAGCCGAGGTACCAGAAGGATCATGGGCTAATGATCATGGAGAAGCCTGGAAGTTCAAGAGGCACTTCACCTCCCCCCTGCCAAATTCTGTTTGCGCTTATAAGCAGTTTAACCTGTTGACATAACCTCCTTCCACATCTGTCAAAAGATACCATCAAAAGAGCAGATTCTTTTCTGTAGTGCGTGTTTGGGTCCGGGACACTTAGGTTCAAGGAAACTTGAATATGACTTCCAAAGGAAAAAAAAAAAATCCAAAAACGAATTTGTCACTGAAACAGAGTAAAAGAAAACCTACTGCTGGTGTCATTGTTGCTGAATGCACAGGCACAGAGCCACTGAAATGGAAATAAAAGTTGTACCATGTTAAAAAAACAACAACAGGGGCTCCTGGGTGGCACAGCGGTTAAGCGTCTGCCTTCGGCTCAGGGCGTGATCCCGGCGTTGTGGGATCGCCCCACATCAGGCTCCTCCGCTATGAGCCTGCTTCTTCCTCTCCCACTCCCCCTGCCTGTGTTCCTTCTCTCCTCTCGCTGGCTGTCTCTATCTCTGTCAAATAAATAAATAAAATCTTTAAAAAAAAAAAAACAACAACAACAAAAACCACGCGACTGAGTAATAAAGACTACACTGTATACCCTTGAACTATGTCAAGCTCGTTAAGAAAAGCAGCTTGCAGTAGGGCAAATGTTAACTGTTTGGACACCAAGATACTAGCTTGGGAGACGAGTGGGTGGTAACTGGTAGGAGGCTGGAGGGGGCCTTGCCAGCCTGGGTTTTGACTGCACAGCCACGTTCCATTTGGGAAATTCATGGAGCTGTCCACTTGTGACCCGTGCACTTTTCTGTATGTCTGTGAATTCTCAATAGAGTTTACTGTTAAAGATTGCTTTGCCATTGCCTGGGGAGAGCAATGGGAAGAGGCTTTTCACTGTACAACCTTTGAGACCTTTTCAATTTTGAAACAGACAAATGCATTATTACATAAACTAAATGTCGAGGCCAGATGTTGGCAAAGTACAGCCTGGAGGCCAAACCTGACTTGATCCCTGTTTAGTTTTTTGGCTTTTAGCTGGGATGTAATCGACACACCATAGAATTCAGTGGTTTTTAGTATTTTTAGTATACCCGCAAGATTGTGCAACCAATATCACGATCTTGTTCCAGAACATTCATCACCCCAAAGAGAAGCCCTGTAACCCTTGGCAGCCACTCCCTATTTCTCCCACGCCTCAGTCCCTGCCAATCACTAATCTGTTTTCTATTTCTATGGATTTGCCTGTTCTGTACATTTAATATAAATGGAATTAGACAAAATGTGGCCTTTTGTGCCTGGCTTCTTTCATTTAGCACATTTTCAAGGTTCTCTACGTTATAGCATGAATCAGTATGTCATACTTTTTTATGGCTGAGTCATATTCCATTGTGTGGATCCACATTTGTTTCTCCACCCACCAGCTGGTGGCCATTTGGATTGCTTCTTTCGGCTATTATGAATAATGCTGCTAGGAACATTCATGGACCTGTTTTTGTGTGAACATGTTCACAGTCCTCTTCAGTATATTCCCATGAGTGGAATTTCTGGGGCTTATGCTAACTCTGTGCTTAGCTCTTTGAGAAATGGCCACAGTATTTTCAGGTACACCATTTGTATTCCTACCAGTAATGTATAAGAGTTCCAAATCCTCCACATCTTCACCAACATTTGTTATATTCCATTTTCTGGAAATCCCAGTGGGTGGGCAGTGGTATCTCACTGTGGGTTTTTGTTTGAAGATTTTATTTATTTATTTGTCAGAGAGAGAGAGAGAGAACAAACAAGCAGCGGGCAGAGCAGGCAGAGGGAGAAGCAGGCTCCCTGCTGAGCAAGAAGAACCCTGGGATCATGACCCGAGCCAAAGGCAGATGCTTAACTGACCGCGCCACCCAGGTGCCCCTCACTGTGGTTTTGATTTGCATTTCCCCAATAACTAATGATGTTGAGCATCTTTACATGTGCTCATTGGTCATCTGTATATCTTCTTTGGAGAAATGTCGATTCAAATCTTTTGCCCATTTTCAAATAGGGTTGTCTTTTTTAGTGCTAAGTTGTAAAAGTTCTTTATATATTCTGGACATTAGACCCTTGTTAGATATATGACTTACAAATACCTTCTCCCATTCTATGAGTCATCCTTTACTTTCTCAATAGTGTCCTTTAAAACACAAAACTTCAATTCTTTTTAAGATTTTATTTATTGTTTTTTAGAGAGAGTGTGTGTACAAGTAGGAGGAGGGGCAGAGGGAGAGAGAGAATCTCAAGCAGACTCCATGCTAAGCACGGAGCCTGACATGGGGCTCTATCTCACAATCACGAGATCATGATCTGAGTCAAAATCAAGAGTCAGATTTCAACCGACTGAGCCACCCAGGCACCTCCACAAAATTTTAATTCTGATGAAGTCCAATTTGCCTATGTTTTTCCTTTGGTTACTTATGCTCTTGGTGTCTATAGGAAGAAAAGACACTAGTGTGTGTCTCCTCCATTCTCAACACTCCAACACTACTTCACATCTGACACCAGACGGGTGGGCTTTCCACACACCAAGCGATTCTGCAACACCAACTGGGTGTCCTACAATTTAACTTAATTGTGACACTATTTACTGGGAGTTAAGTGTCAGATCTTATGGGCTAAGGGTTTACTTACACAAGACTACACTACCCCGGGGCCGCTGGGTGGCTCAGTCGGTTCAGCATCCGACTCTTGATTTCAGCTCAGGTTATGATCTTGGGGTCATGGGATCAAGCCCTGCATCTGGCTCTGTGCTGGTCTGCAGAGCATGCTTGACATTCTCTCCCTCTTCCTTTGCCCCTCCTCCTACTTGTACACTTGTACACGCTTTTAGTACTGGGTGACTTCAAGGTCAGGTCAAATAAAGAGATACCTAGGGAGTGGAGTCTTTCAGGAAACCAGCAGATAGGTTACATAGTTCTTTCAGCATGAGGCTTTCAAAGAGCTCCAGTCCTATTCTGGTCCCTCCAGTATTAGAAATAATGGGGTATTTTTCAAGGCTCCTACTGAGCTGGAGAGGAAATTGTGGGGTAAAAGACCATAGGAGGGGCGCCTGGGTGGTATAGTTGGTTAGGCGCCAGACTCTCGGTTTCGGCTCAGGTCATTATCTCAGGGTCCTGAGATCAAGCCCCAAGTTGGGCTTGGTGTGGAGTCTGCTCGAGATTCTCTCTCCCTCTCCCTCTGCCCCTACTGCTTGTGCTCTCTCTCTCTCGAATAAACAAATCTTTAGGGGAAAAAAATAACACCACCAGATTTGCCACTTTTACCAAGATTCAGCTGTTTTTCTTAAATAAAGACCCCTCAGATTGTTGCAAACCTTTGGTTCATTTCTAGAGTTTCGAAAAAAAGTTGATTCTGACCATTTTGGCCCGTTTTTTCAGTTGCTTTTATGGAAGGGAGATTTTCAAGTGCACTTGCTCCACTATTTTTGCTGATGTCACCCTGGAAGTCACACCTGTTGGTGTAAACGAGCCTCACTGGGACACAGACATCTGCATTCATTCACCTACTGCCCACAGTGGCTTTCAGGCCACAAGAGCAGAGACCAGAGGGCCTACAAAGCTGAAAATATGGACTTTACTCAGAAAAAGCTTGCCACCTGCCATGTATATCCTATGCAGTCGGGTCCTGCTCCCTTCATTCTGTCACTCTTCTCTGGTCAGAGCGTTTTTGGGGCCTCTGCACAGGTTTCCTCAGCCTGAGCCGCTCTGCCTCCAAATCCTCCCACGCTCAGCTCTTCATTGTTCACCTTCATTGTTACCTCCTCACGAAACCCTTCTCTGCCACCCTTTCTACACCACGCCCCTCCGCCCACTCTTGCTCTAGTAACCTGTTTCACTTCAAGAGCTCTTGTTGAGTCAAATGATCTGTCTGTTTCTCTAGAACATATGTTCTATGACGGCTGAGGAATTGTCTGGCTTGCAGCTACATTCTTGTGCCTAGAATAGTGCCTGGCACACAAGCGATCAGATATTTGGCAAGTAAGTGAACAAATAAATGAATCGGTCAAAGGGATGTACGAAGTCATGCTGACACCACCTTCCCTCTACGACCACTTCACTCTAACTCCCTTAGCCTCAGCGTTACGAGATCCCACCCCTCCATAAAGGCTCCCCACAGGGCGCCTGGGTGGTTCAGTCGTTAAGCATCTGCCTTCGGCTCAGGGCGTGATCCTGGAGTCCTGGGATTGAGCCCCGCATCGGGCTCCTTCACTAGGAGCCTGCTTCTTCCTCTCCCACTCCCCCTGCTTGTGTTCCCCTCTTTCACTGGCTGTCTTTCTCTCTGTCAAATAAATAAATAAAATCTTTAAAAAAAAAAAAATAAAGGCTCCCCACCTCCAGCACCAGTCAGAAGGCCACTCCTTGGAGGTACTCTGAGGAAAGAAGAGATGGGGTGGACTAGATCCATCAAGATTCCTTCTGACTGGAGATGCTGTCATTATCTGACATGATCTCTAGAGTTCTTACAATAAAGACCAAAATGCTTCTCATGGTCTACAAGGGCCTCCATGATCTGGACCCACAAGACCATCCAGGTTCACTTCATGCCTGGCTCCCCTTTAGAAATAATAATAAAACAAAACCAAGCCAAAACCAAACCCTAGCTCATTATGTCCCTCTTCCCACACTTGATCTTCTCGCGGTTTCCTGAGCACCACACCCACCATCCCGTGGTCAAGCTGAAACCTCAGGGTCATTCTTCACATGCTGTTGCTTCTCAACACCATGTCCGGTCAATATGGCCGCAAATATTTCTCAGTTTGCCCATCACTGTCCATCTCCACCACTACCGACCCGACGTAAGCTCCCAAAATCTCTGGCTTGGACTAGCGAAAAGGCCTCCCTCCAGACACCTCTCCCACCGCAGCTGGAGGGATCCTTTCAGAACACAAATCTGCCTCATCACCCGTATGTCTGAACTCCTTGCTTGGCTTAGTGCTTAGTATGGAGAAAGGCAAAGTTCCTTCATATGCGCTTGAGGGTTAAACTGCACAACATGTGCCCACCCGACTAGCTCTGCCCACACTCGGCTTTCCCTGATACAGTGATGAGCTCTTGATCCCTGGCTAAGGCCAACCCCTCGACCATGCACTGCTCTATCCCCTTCCCTTTCCTGAAGACTTTGCTCCTGCCATCTTCCCTCTCTCTTGGCACCATGTATAAGTATTCCACGCACAAACGTTTCACCCAAGCTTATCGATTCTTGGAATGCTTCCTTCGTGTGGCCGCTCAGACGCCCACGCTCCTGATTGTCCTCAAACCTCCCCGAAATGCTTGCTTCCTTTGTGAGCTCCTCCTTCTCTTCAATACTTCTGAATGTCAGGATTCCACAGGGCTCAGTCCTTAGACCTTGTCTCTTCTCTCTGTACACGTCCTCCCTCGGAGATCTCCTCTTATTCCCTGTACCTCAAGTTCCGGCCTTCCCTGGACTCCAGATCCTTCAAGAAAGCAATCCAAATATAATCTTGAACCCTTCCTCTTCTCCACTGTGGCCATCGTGGTCCGTGCCACCAGCATCTTGCCTGGACTGCTGCAACAGCCGCCTGATGGGGGTCTTGGCCACCCTTGCCTCCCTACAGTCCACTCCCCACCGAGTGGACAGAGGGGTCCTTTTAAAACAAAAGTTAGGTCACCCCATTCTTCTCATTCCATCTCATTCAGAGTAAAGAGCAGGATCCTTATAACCACTCACAAGTTCTTATAAAATCTGGTCCCCACTAGCCCTCCACCCTATCACCTACCACTCTCCTCCTCCCTCGCTCCCCCTAAACTCCCTGCTGAACTCTGAATATGCTTGACATGCCCTCTCTTCAGAGCCTCTGCCCCTGCTGCTTCCTCCCCCACCAGGGCTGGGTCGTTCTCATCAAAGCCCTGCTCAAACGTCACCACCTCAGAGGGGTCGTCTCATACTTACCCTAGCTAAAGGCAGACGCACACACACATTACTCTTTTCTCCTTACTCTATTTTCTTCTTCTCACACTTACTACCACCTCTATTTGTGTATTCATTTATTGTCTGTCTCCTCAACCAGAATGTGGGCTGCAGGAAGGAGCCTGATCTAGCTGGCTCATTGCTGTATCCTCCGTATGCAGAACAGCTCTTGGCAAAGAAAAAGAAAGGAAGAAAGGAAGAGGAAAAAAAAGAAAGAAAGAAAGAAAGAAAGAAAAGAAAAGAAAAGAAAAGAAAAGAAAAGAAAAGAAAAGAAAAGAAAAAGGGGAAAAAAGAGGCATTCGATGAATACTTCGTGAATGGATATAAGACTTTACAGTATTTACAGATTTAGAACCCCTGATTCCAACACTCACTTTATAATTTTCTCCCTTAAGAAAAAGATAAAATAACAACCCATCCTGATTAAGCAAGAGCTAACTGTCAAAACTATACAAATTCTAACAAATGGGAAATGTAATGCTTGCAAAACTCCTGTGAGAAATTTCATAGCTCAGAAATTATGATGATTTTTTTTAAATTTATTTATTTATTTATTCGACAGAGATAGACACAGCCAGCGAGAGAAGGAACACAAGCAGGGGGAGTGGGAGAGGAAGAAGCAGGCTCTTGGCAGAGGAGCCTGATGCGGGGCTCGATCCCACAACGCCGGGATCACGCCCTGAGCCGAAGGCAGACGCTTAACCGCTGTGCCACCCAGGCGCCCCTATGATGATTTTTTAAAAGATTTATTTATTTATTTTAGAGAGAAAGAGCATGGTGGGGGAGGGGAAGAGGGAGAGAGGGTGGGGGAGAGAAGCAGACTCCCCACTGAGCGTGGAGTGTTGCCAAAATCAAGAGTTGGACTCTCAACCAACTGAGCCGCCCAGGCGCCCCTAGAAATTATGATTTGTTGCTGGCTGATGCTGGTGTTAGCAAATAAAGAGGTGCCTACTCATTGGACTTGCTTCAAATCAGACAAAAGAACGACTACTCCCAGCATTGTGACACTAGTAGAGTAAGAGATGTCAGAATGAACCTCACAAAGGTCCGCGCAACATTCTCACGGACCACAGGCAGACCCTCGAGAACTGCCTCTACGACTAAGTACACAGGGGTCCAAAATTATCACAAAAGTCTGAGTCGTGCATTTCACCCACATAAGACAGTAGCTCAACACTGTCTAGCGCTGTCCTGGACAGAGAATAAATGGGGCAAGAAGGAAAAACGAAACAAAACAAAACCCCTTTACATGACCTCTGGGTCCATTAATGTCATAAATTTTCTGTCTCTTTGCTTAATTTAAAAGGAGGAAAGGGATAGAGGAAGGGAGGGAGAGAGAGAAAAAGAGACAGAGACAAGCCCACCCTCAAGACAAACCTGGGCAAGAGAAAAAAGCTACCACTAATGAGAAACGAACCCTTCCTGAGACATCCTTAGTGTCAGGGATTCTAAGTGGTTCAGATAAATCCATATCAGTCTAACATTTCATTTTGTTTTTTCTCCCCTTTGGTCCTCAGAAAACACTCTGAGAGCAGCTACTACCTCTATGGTCATTTGACCACAAAAGCTCTGAGAGAGAGGTGAGAGTGGATTAATGTCAGGGAAGGACTAGAATCTGGGTCTCCTCCCCCTGAATCCCCTGCTGGTTTCCCCACCACAGGACAACAGGTAAGTGGGACTGTGAAGGGTGTGTCCCAGGGGGAATCACCTGTGGCTGAGATGAACTTGTTGTAGTTCTCATAGACCAGGGTTTGCATGTCGCTGTCCAGAGCCCGGATCTGCCGCACCATGTCTGTCTCACTGTCCATCAGCTGGGCCAGGGGGCACTCTCTACGCAGCTGGAGGAAATCGGGGTGTTAATGCTCAGGTCGGGGGCCCTCATGGCCCTCGGCTTGCCCCTAGCTCGTCGGCTTTCGGTGCAAGAAAACCCTCATCCCACCCGTTAGGAATCCTAGACATGGGGCCTATCAGTGGCATAGGTGAGGAGTTGCTGGATTCGACCCTGTTGGGGGTTTGCCAGGCTTTGACATGCTCAGACTCAGCCAGGGCCCAGTCCGGAGCCTGTCAGCGCCTGGGCCACGCCCCCTACCCCGGGCCTATCGGAACATCAGCCCGGGACACCTTGCTCCGCACCTTCTCAGGCCGGTGCAGATCTGCCCATGCCCCCCTTCGACTCCAGCTCTGCCCCTGCTTCGTGTCCGAGGGTGGTCTTGTTTTTAGGAACCCCTGCTTCCCTCACCCCCGCAACAAAGTCGAACGCGTGATCTGGGGGTGCAATGTATCGGCGGCCTGGTTCCCCCAACACACAAATACACACCTTGTCCAGATACACTTCCGGGTCGAAGTGCGCCCCGTTGAGATCCGTCGGGTCCAGGGGGTCCGACCCTGGGGGGCGCCCCGCCGTCTCCCCCTCCGAGAGGCCGTAGTAAATCTTCAGCATCCCGTGCGCCTTCCGCCGACGCTCCGGGGCCTCTGCCTCGGGCCCCTCGGGAGAGTCCCCAGGTCCAGACCCCGGGCCAGGCCCAGCGGCTGCCGCCGCCATCGCTCCAACTGCAGCCCACGGGCGTGAGGCTGGGAAAGGGACCAGGAGGAGGCACTTCCGGGAGCCATAAAGTTCTTGTTGCAACGAGGCAGTCCTTCAGCTGAAACGTCCCCCTGCAGCCCTGGGTGCTTCGAGACTAGCGTTCCCCCGTACCTTTCCTCCCCGAGCCAAGAGGTTCCGGGAGAGCCCTGGGTTCCCTCAGCCTCTCGAGCGGAAGGATTGAGCGGAACTGGTCGGGTGCTTCCCTCCCAGAAGCAAAGCGGGTCCTGGCTCCGAACCCCGCACCCGCGCGGGCAGAGGCCCCTGGGATATGTCCCTGGGCGTCGTGGACGGAGCGCCGGCCGTGGAGCCAGAGAGCAGGTGCCTGACATCCTGGCATTGGCTCGTTACCTGGGTGGCGGCTCAGTTTCCTCCATTCCTAATATGGGGGGTTGGGGCGACTTCACAGGAGGTCGCGAGGGTAGATGCACGTACGGCGCGCGCGGGGCCTCTAGGACACGGTTTCTCGGGGCCGGTCCTCTGACACGGGTCAGAGCTGCCTTCAGACTCTGGGCTTCCCCCAGACCTAGCTGCTGTTTTTTAAAAAAAGTCCCCAAGCACCTCAACATAGGTGCTTCGAGGACCGACCCGGCAGATCTTCAGTGACTGGTGGGCCGTGCTGAGTGAGGGGCTGGGTGGAGACCTGGAGGGTAATTCTCAGGTGTCCGATTTCAACAAAACGCAGGGGTTCACCAAGGTGCAGCGCTCCATCGGACAGGTAATGAAGACCAAACTGAGATGCGATGAGTTTTAATAGAGAAAACGACTTTATCGACGTGGTCCTTGAAACATTACTTGCGATGGGCTGGCGGCCGGGCGGGTGTTGGAATGGAAACCACCTTGTTTAATTATTCTTCGGCAGGGGTCGTGCAGGCCAAACACATCCCACCACTTGTTTCCATCTGGTCTGTGAGCTAAGACTGGTGGTTTTTTGTTTCATTTTAAAATGGTTAAAAAAAATAAGAATGATATTTCATGACGTTAAAATTATGCACAATTCATATAATCAGAGTAGATCTTAAAAGTTCTCATCAGGAGAAAAAAAATTTTGTTAACTATGTATGGTGACAGATGCTAACTAGACTTATTGTGATCATTTTGAAATATATACAAATATTAAATCATTATGTTGTACCCTTGAAAATAATGTAATGTTAATGTCTATCTCAATTTAAAAGGCAGTTTTCATAAAATATAAAAATTATGTGAAATTATATGAAATATTCCAGTGCCTATAGTTTTATTTGAATACGTCATGCCCATTTGTTTACATATTATCTATGCCTGCTTTTGCACTACAACGGAAGTGTTGAGCAGTTGTAAGAGAGACCTTAGGGCTGGCAAAACATAAAACATTTAGTATCTGGTCCTTTACAGGAGGACTTTGCTGACCCCTGAAATCTGTGTTCACAGAGATTCCATTTATGCTCCGAAGGATGTTCAGAAGTTGTTTAAAAAATACAGTGTCAGCCTATCATGCTATAATCTTAAGAAAATGGAGGGTATAAAGATTTAGATCTACTCCAAGAAGTTTATAAAGTTAAAAAAAATTGCAGAATATTGGCAAGAAAGATTATCCAAAATTTGGAAATAAGACCAAGCATGTGACATGTCCTGCTAGTGCCATCCTGGGGCCTTGAACATTTGATGTTGCTATTTACCATTACATGTTCAGATGCTGATATTACAAGTAGATACTGGCCAGGAGAGATACAAAACGTATCCGGTGGAATAAATAACTTCAGGGGTGCCTGGGTGGCTCAGTCGGTTAAGAGTCTGCCTTTAGCTCAGGTCATGATCCCAGGGTCCTGGGATCGAGCCCCTTGTCGGGCTCCCTGCTCAGTGGGGAGCCTGCTTCTCCCTTTCCCTCTGCTGCTCCCCCTGCTTGTGGTCTCTCAAACAAATAAATAAAATCTTAAAAAAAAAAAAAAAGGAAAAATAACTTCAAAAGTTCTATGTCTTATTATCCTGTAGGACATCAACCAGTTTTGTGTCTAACCTAGAATGATACTCTTAACAGTCCCCTTTATTTTTTTTTAAGAGATTTTATTTACTTAAGAGAAAGCACAGGAGAGGGAGAAGCAGACTTCCCACTGAGCAGGGAACCCGACACAGGGCTTGATCCCAGGACCCCGAGATCATGACCTGAGCCGAAGGCAGCCACCTCACCAACTGAGGCTCCAGGCGCCCCTCTAACATTCCTCTTTAAATCCCCATCCAAATCCAGGTCCCCAAGATGCACTACCACCTTACTGAGGCGGAACCCCTCACTGATGGGTTAATATATCTTAGTTACATGCTTATTCCAGACCTAGCATGTTTTTCACTTTTTGCAAATTATACTCTGACAATACATGTGGTACGGTGCTCTATAATACTTTTTAAAATTGTGCTTGTGTGTACACATGGGTATGTGAAGTGACATCAAGAAGGGACCCAAAAGATGCCCCCTCACCAAACCGTTGAGGGGGTTACCTGTTAAGTAGGTAGGAGGTGGGGGAGGTCATTGCCGGTTCCTCTGTGTGCTTGTGTGTTGTGCGAATCTTGGTTCTCTGTATGCTTGTGTGTTGTGCGAATCTTGGTTCTCTGTATGCTTGTGTGTTGTGCGAATCTTGGCTCGTCATACGCTACTTGGGTAATTTTTAAATGGCGTTGAGCCAGAAGCCCTAATGTATAAAAGTTCATTTGTATTCACATGAGAACAGAGGTGCGAACAATGGTTTCAATAGTGGGCCAACGGCTAAGCACTGGGGGGGTCACCCCTATAATGTGTCAGAATGGGGAGTCTGAGGGACTGTGATGCCTGACACTGGGCAGCAAGCATGGATGTGGCAGGAGACTTCGGGCCTTGGCTGGACCTTCAACCTAACTTCTGGGGCAGACAGACAGGACACCATGGGGGTGGCTGAGTTCAAGTTATCCTTCTTCTACTCTAGTTCCTGGGAGTTTCGTGTCCCTCCACCACCCCATCTCTGCCCATTTTTCTGGGTGATACTGAGAGTCCTCGAGTTTTCACCTCTTCCACATATGGAAGAAATGTTTTCTTGTTGCTTGTCAGTGTCCCTGCCCAGTCACAGCCTGGGGAGACCTGGATCTTCATCTCAGTACTGCCTCCCTCCCTCACTGGCCATGAGCACCTGGTCTGACACGCCCTCTCTGTACCTCAGATTTGGGGGCAAAATGGGATTTATGCCACCAACCTCATCTGGGACTCTTGGAAAGGACAGGGGTGATGGATGTGAAGTGCTGAGTGCTTGAAGGTGGCAGAGAGGGGAAAGCTGGTCAGCATCAGGTCCTCGGACTTCTGGGGGAGGATGGAAAAGCCAGTTGCTCTCTGGGCCATGCCTAGGGAGGGCATGGGGAAGGTCCCAGGACAGCTGTGGGGAAGCTTTTCTCTCTTCCCTTCGCTTCATTCCTCTCCATTCGGGAACAGAGCAAATCCCTGGACCTTGCCATTCAGCCCAGGCCTCCCTCACCTGGGAATGCCCTCCAGCTACAATCCAGGGCCTAGTCTCTCGTTGGCCTCAGATTTGCTGTGGACCTAGGACATGCCCTTCCACTTTTCTGCGCCCCGCTCTGTAGAAATCTGCCCACAGCGCCTCTTCTGTGGGACCGTCGACTCAGCAAGAGGACATGCACGAGAGCGCACAGTGTGCACGCAGGCAGGACAGTAAGGGACACCTTCCCTTCGTCAACACTCCTGCTGGTCGTACCTTCAGCCCTCCGTCCGACCTTCTGTAATCTGGAGCTCCCCCGGCCACCCACGAACCACTCCTGTATTGGCTGCAACCTGCCCGTATTCTAGAATCTTGTCCCCTCCTATGCCCTCATGGTTCTAGCATCCCACCACAATTCCGGACCATCCACTCTAGAACCAGAGGGGTCCGCTGCTTCTCCCGAACAGCGCTGGCTTGCCCAGGTTCCACCATCTGACTGGAGTCTACGCAGCCCCCACGATGCGGTGGCGGGACCGGCTGGCTGTGCTCTTCTTCCCACAAGGCATGGTGCTGACTGCGGCTGCCTTCACGCTCTTCTTCATACACCTCGGTGTCTTTGCCAGCGACGTGTACAACTTCTGCGTCACCCACCACTATGACCGCATGAGCTTCCACTACACGGTCGTCCTGATGGTAGACCGGGGCCAGGGCTCAAGGGCTGGTCGGGGGAGGCCCAGGGGCTGATGGAAAGCCCGCTGGTGTCTCAGGGGGCCACTCTCCCACCGGATGGGGCCTACAGTTCACCCAGGTGATCAGCATCTGCTGGGCCGCCATGGGGTCACTCTACGCTGAGATGACAGATGACAAGTTTCTTCGGTGCTTTGCCCTGACCATCCTAAGTGAGTGGGGGAGGGGGTCGTGCTAAGGGGGAACGGGGAGCTCTGAATCCCCAAGATGTGGCAGGGAGTGGGCAGGGAACGCTGACGGGCTCCCTCCTCTGCCCAGCACTAAATGGACTCCTGTTCTTCAACCGCCTGTCCCTTGAGTTTCTGGCCATCCAGTACCGGCAGGAGAACCACTGAGGCCTGAAGACTGGGTTGAGAAGGGGGAAGGAAAAGGAGGCTTCGGTGTTTTAATAAAGTCTGTTGTTTATTTCCACCTGTCCTCTCCTTCGTGGGGAGGAGGGCGGGAGGCTAGAGACCCAGGGAAAGCAGGTCAACACAAACATTTGACCTGCAGGGGCCCCAGGCCCAGCCAGCTGCCGCGACTAGTGGACTTGACTGGGCCTGGGATCTTAGTGTCTCAGGCTTGAAGAAGAGGAGCAGAAAAAAAAGTCCCCAGACCTCCCCACCTCAGAGCCCCAGGTCCTAGGCTGGCCCGGCTACAAGCAAGGGCTCAGGAGGGACCCACACGGATGTGAGGGTTCATGAGCGGGTCCAGGTTGGGATCGCTGTCAGCTGCAGCTCGGCCCAGGCGAGACATGAGCGCGAGGAGGGCCAGGAAGCCCAGCAGCCCCAGGAGCAGCAGCAGCCCTGCCCGCTGCAGCAGGGTCAGCGGCCGCTTACGAGACCCAGCCCGGCTCCTGGGGGGACGAGGGGAAAGTCAGGTCAGGTTCCCAATCCCTGACGGCCGCTCGGCCCGGAGAGGAACCCCGGACGTGACACTTGTCTTCCGGCCCTGGTGCCACCACTCCCGAGCCTTGCTGCTTCGGGTGTGCGGGCTCGTCCCTGCACCCGCTTGTGACACAGGGGACCGTGCAGCTCCAACCAGCTGCGGCGACAAGTCTTCTGGAAACTAGAATCTGTCAGGCTGGTAGAGTCACTAGGCTCACGTACTGTCAGAGCAGGAAGGGGCCTCAAAGAGCCCAACCTCAAGCCTCAGTTACCCAGCAGGCAAGCAAACGGCCCTACAGTGGAGCAGACTCAAGACCTCCAGAGCTGAGCTGAGGCCTCTCTGCACAGCCAGACACCGGGTACTACTGTTACCCAGACGAAGCCCCTCTTATCATGCAGTCGTCGTGCCTGGGGCCGCTGGCTCTCACTTCCTCTCCTCCCCCTTCCCGGCATCCGGGCCCCCCTGACCCTGCATACCTGAGCAGCTGGGCCAGCCAGCCCAGGGCAGGCCGGCGACGGTACTTGTCGTCATCACAATCTCCGTGGAGGCCTGGTGAACGGTCATCATCCCGCGTGTCATACACCTTCCTCGGGGCTGAGGCTGCAGGGGCAGAGCCACCGGTATCCACAGGCTCAGCGAAACTGGCCTGTAGCAGGGTGGGGAGTGGGGAGGGCGGGAGCTCCTTGCCCTCTCAGCCCGACAGAACATCTCAGAATTGTGGGGAGGTAATGTCTCTGTTAAGAATGAGGAGTGGGGCCCCCGGGAGGGCCTCTGGAACCCTGAGCTCCCCCCGATGAGCCACCCCACTCCCTCTCTACCCTTCTCTAGACTGGCCAATTCCCTGGCTCACCGTGAGTCAAGGGCTCAGGATTGCCCATGTGGATCACTGTGTGCTGCTCGGGCCGGCTCGGGGAAGCGGGGGGCCGGGGGACTTGGCTGTAGAAGGATGGGGCAGCAGAGGTGCTGGTTATCTCCTCCTGTTCAGGGGTACCACTGGCTGTGGCAAGGAGAGAGAGGTCAGCAGAGGAGGGAGGCAAGGGCCCCCAAGGGCAGTGCAAACCCCCACTTACCATTGAAGCTAGACCAGTCAGAGAAGTCAGAGGTGTTGAGAGGCTCGGGTTCTGGGCTCACCACCTCATCGATCTGGAGGGAGGAGCCTATGTCACCAGCCTGCCCAGAGCGGTCCCTACCCACCCATCTGGCCCAGGTGGGACCCAGGGCAGACGGTCAGACAGACAGATTCTCACCAGAGGAAGGCCCAGTCCTGCCCGGGCCCAGTTGACCGTGGCCAGCTTCTCTCTCAGTGCGGAAGCCACAGGGCCAGCCAGGTTGGTTGGGGGGAAGATGGGGCCACTGCAGGTGGGGCACTGGTAGCCAGCAGGCGCTGTGTTTCGGGGCAGCTGGGCAGCACGTTCATTGAGGCAGGCCCAGTGGAAGAGGTCTTAGGGCCCATGAAATAGGGGAGAGAGGCATGAGGAAGACGACACTTAGGGCATCTAGCCCAGCAACAGCCCCTAGCCTGCTACATGGACGTATGAACACACACACACACACACACGCACAAGTAGGCCCACAGCCTTCTCCTTCCTGTCCTCACTGAGGTCTGTTTCATCAGTGTTCCCCAAGACTTCAGCCTTCTTGGCCACCACTACCTGACTCAGTCAAGGCAGATGCTACCAAGATCCCCAGTGCAGTAGCAGGGAGAAGCCCACTAGGATGGGAAGATGTCAGCGACTCTTAACATGAGTCCTCTCTGAACATGTGCACTCATCACAAGCTCCTCAGGCTACCAGCTCATCAAGAACAGTTTCAGAAAAAGCTCCTAGGGGGGCGCCTGGGTGGCTCAGTCGTTGGGTGTCTGCCTTCGGCTCAGGGCGTGATCCCAGCGTTCTGGGATCGAGCCCCACATCAGGCTCCTCCGCTAGGAGCCTGCTTCTTCCTGTCTCACTCCCCCTGCTTGTGTTCCCTCTCTCGCTGGCTGTCTCTCTGTCAAATAAATAAATAAAATCTTTTTAAAAAATTAAAAAAAAAGAAAAAGTTCCTAGGGGCACACAGGTACACGTACTCATGTACACACCCACAAGCACAAATCCACACGTACTTGTATACGTATAATGAAACACAAGTATCATCCCCTGCATGTCCACTTGTGGGCACACTAATTCCCACACATACACATCTATACACTTGTGCTTGCTAAAACTCAAGCACTGTCACCCACACATTCTCCTGCAGCCCCACAACACACCTGTGTTCATACGTTCACACACATTTACCCATTCACTCATCCACAGGTACTAAGGTACTAATTAACACATGTAAAGTCATAACACATTAAATTCATGCACATATACGCACACGCTCATCACACTGAGAAGCACACGCGGAGCTCTTTTGCACCAGCTCCTTCAAAAAATGGAGTTAAGCGTCTCATACCAGAGTCAAGTCAAGATCATGACATGTGACTGCTGACTTCTTTTAGCTGAATGTACTGTGAGGAACTCCCTTCCTCTCTGTGTAACTGGAATGGGTAACAGATCCCAAATGTCCAAAAGCCTCATGCCTTCAGCTCCCTACTGGTCCAGCCAGTTACTGCTCACAGCCAAAATGATACCCCCAAGTTGGAATGGCTCTCGCTCAACCCTCAAAATGGGCAGGTAAGAAACTAGGAGCTTTAATTTTTAGGGAAAAACATTGAGGCCTAGGAAAATGACTCGCCTGAGCTCACATGGCAGGTAAATAACATAGCAGGACTAGAATTTGGGGATCCAGCCTCCCAAGCATGGGGAGATCTCATTGCCCTGCTTAGAGAGGACCTGGAAACTGGTCACCAAGCTGGGCAGGCCTCACCGTAACAGACGAGGCGGGTTGTCTCCCGGTTGGCAAGGGGTATGTTGCACAGGCGGCAATTCGGATTGTAGTCGCTATCTTGGAGCCACTGCAGATAGGACTGGACGATGCACTGGAGTGGGAGAGAGAGGTCACAACGCGGGCCCATCGCCGCAAGGCCCAGCTGCTTCTTTGTCTCTCATCACAGGGGAGAATCACCCTTTCGTTTGTTCCATCAATATACATTTATTGAGCAACAGTATGCCAGAGTCTCTTAAGGGCTGGAGATAGAGCCGAGCACAAAAGATACCAAGTTCCTGCCCTCCTGGAACTTCATTCCAAACCCTGGCCCTTCATGAAGTTGGAGGAAACCAATACGGCCTGCCCACCCACTGCCCTGCTCAGCCCCTCCCCTGAAGGCCCCACCTTGGCGTGATTGGCTACCAGGCAGTGCTCGCAGACGTTGACCCGGTGTTCGAAGCAAAACAGATTGGTCACCTTCCTCTTGGGGCACTTGCAAAGTCCCATATTCGACCCTGAGGAAGGGGTCTGAGTTGACCGAGAGCCAGGTTCTGGTGTCCCCCACTACAAACTCACAAGCCCAGATCGTTTCCACTCTTAACTCCCCTAAACATCTCTCATAATCGCCCCAACCCCCAACTCCTGCCCACGGTCCCTCTACATTCCGGGCCACGCCCCCCGTACGAATCCCACCTGCGGTGACCCCTCATTCCTCCTGGATTCCGCCCCCAGCTGGGTCCCTCTGCGAGTCTCCCATATCACCGGCCCCGCCCCCAGGGGCTCCGCCTGAGCCCCACCCCTCCAAGCCCCGCCCCCACCTTCCACACAGACCCCTCTCTCCGTGTTTACCGATCGACCGCCCCACCGGTCCCGACGGGGGCGAGCGCTGGGCCGAGGCGCGGAAGGACAGACAACGCGCTCAGCCGAGCTCCCGCTCTGCGCTCTCTACCTCGGGCCGCTCCGATTATCCCTCCGCTGCCACGTCTCTTCCGGGTGCGGCGCGCTCTGATGACGCCAGCGTGCAGCTGGCCCCGCCCCTGTGACGCTGTACGAGAAGACCGCTGAATGGTAAACGGAACACAGAGGCCCGCCCGCCTTGCGTCACTTCCGCTTCCTCCAGGCAGAGCGGGTAATTCGAACGTTTAGGTCTCCGTCGGCCCTCTGGGTTGGCGCGAGCTCCGGCGGCAGAGACGGCGGCCAAGATCGAGACCAAGGCTAACATGTCCGAGAGGCGAACGCGGTCCGGAGGGGCCGCCCAGCGCTCTGGTGAGCGGAAGGCGCGTGGGAGCCTGGGGCCGAGCCGTTTGAGGGACGGAGCCCCGTGAGGAGGCCCTCCCCCCACCGCTGTAGGAGGCCCACTCCCCCGGGAAGGAGCTTGTTTGGGAACCTTCTCTCGCTCACTCCTGAACCTGTTCTCTAGACTCTGAGGCCTAGAGTCTTCCCCTACGTCCTAACTTTTTTCTCTTCCCAGGGCCCGGGGCCCCATCTCCTACTCAGTCTCTGCGGAGATCCCAGCGGAAATCGGGCTCTGATCTCCCGAGCACCCTCCCTGAAATCTGGCCCAAGGTGAGCCCCGGCTTCCTCAGTTTCTGCCCCAGAGGCCGCTGGACTAACGTGGAGCTCATATTCACTCCTCTTTTCTAGGCACCCCATGCGGCTCCAATCAGAAAGCCCATCGTTTTGAAGAAGATTGTAGCCCGTTCTGTAGAGGTGAGGACTGAGAGAGGGTTTGTGGGTTGGGAGCCAAAATTGGGGGTGGCTATGTTATCAATTCTTATTGTCTCCACAGATCCCGCCTGTCCATACGCCTCGAAGGAGCCCAAGGGTGAGTTCATTTTTATCTGCTTAGCGGGTTGAAATCCAGGGCATTCTAGAGATGGGCCAGGATGTACCGGCTGCTCACACCTGCCCAGGGAGCAGTTTTGAGGTACAGATCTTCCTCCACTTAGGACCGGGGGTGGGGGGGGGTACATCCTGAGAAACCTATCATAGGTTGAAAATATCATAAGTCAAAAATGCAGTCTATATGCCAAATCTATCAAACATCGTATTTTAGCCTAACATGCCTTAAATGTGTTTAGAACGCTCATATTAGTGTGCAGATAGGCAAATCATCTAATACAAAGCATATTTATAATGAAGAGTTGAATACCTTTTAATTTTTTGAATTCTGTGCTGAAAGTGAGCAACGGAATGGTTGTAAATTTATCAGTTTATCCGCGTGATGGCATGGCTGGCTGGGATCTGCAGCTTGCTGCCACTGCCACCATCATGAGAGAGGATCTTACCACGTATCACTAGCCTGGGAAAAGATCAAAATTCGAAGTATGATTTCTAGTGAATACATATCAGTTTTGCTCCACCATGACACTGAAAAACTTTAAGTCAAACGATCATTAGGTCAGGAAGCATCTGTATTTTAAAACAATTTGCCTTTGGACACCTATGTGCATTGCCAGTCTCGCTCACTCCTTGTGGATTTCATACGTTTAAGTCTTGATTACTGATATTCTCTACTGTCTTCCTATAAGACCTGAGCTGTGTCCTAAGTATTCCTTCTCTCTAGTCCATCTCAGTTTGTGAGAACAGGTTGTTGTAAGATAACTGTACAGCATTTTTACTGTTTTAGCAGAAGTTTTTAAGAATGTTCCGTGAGCAGAAAACCTGTCCCTGCAGATAAAATAAGTGAGAAATGGTAACTGCGTTTTAGAAGCACAGGGAGCTTACGTCAAGTGGGGAGAAAGACAGATGAGCAAGTGATAACAGCACAGCGTGCTGAGGACTACAGTAAGAAAGTACTAGATGTTATGAATTATGAAGGCACCTAACGCAGACCAGCTGGCCCTGGGGCGGTTTAAGAAGAAATATTTCAACCGAGTCTTTAAAGACAAGTAGTAGTGTTTGGGCAAAAGAAGCTGGGTTGGCAGACACCTGGAATTCACAAAATCCCGAGGTCTGGAGGACGGTGGGTTGTTCGGTGTGTCTGTGGCGGATCTTGTTAGGGGATGGAGCACGCTGAGCCAGAAGGCGTGATCGCCACACTCAGGAGCTTGGGCATCGTCCTCGGCACCGTGGGAGCCTTTGGGGAGTCTTGAACCAGGTAGTCACAAAGGCATGCTTGCGTGTTTCTGAAAAAAGTCTCTCTGGGGTCTGGGTGGAGACTAGGGTGGAAACAGCCTGCTGGGGACCCCAAGACCAGGTAAGGAGACTGGACAGGAACCCTGCAGCGAGATGGCAGAGGTCTGAAGTAAGGTGAGGGCAGAGTGATGCTCCGCCCTTCCTCTCATCACATGACCTTCCCATCACACAGTACTTCGCTGAAAGGACACGTCCCGGAAGGCTTCCCTGACCGCTTGTGCCCCGTCACTGTCCTGTTTCTCCGTGCAGTTCTCCTTAGACCTTCTCCATATCTGAATGCTCGCATGTTGTCCTGCGGGCAGGCACTTCTGCCTTCCCGTGGTAATCAGTCGTTCTTGTGGGTTGAGCGATAGTTTGATGACTTTTTGAGTAAAAGAAGCTGCAAAGGACTTGGGGGACTGCTTGGTGCAGGGGATGAGGACGAGGTCGTCAAGGCTAACCCCTGCTTTGCGCAGCTTTCCTTTTACTCAGACTCATTACTAAGCCTCAGATCGCCTGTGCTTGTAGCCAGGAAGTGTCTCTCTGGATAACCAACGTCATTCCTTCTGTTAGACCACAAGAGTGACCGAAATTGTCCTGTTTCCTATGGTGTCTTGGTTGCCAGAAAGCTCAGGGCCGCGTTTTGGGTTCATTAAGTCAGTGAGTATTGAACACCTGTCCCACACAGGGTTCTGTGGAAGGTGCTGGCCAGAGGCCGGGTCAGCCAGACAGCTGAAGATTCCTCCTCTCAAGAAGCTCATGTTCTCATCAGGGCGATAGGTGACCAGCGTACAGGAGAGCTTGTGGGGGCGGACGTAAAGAGCAGTGGCCGAGCGGCTGGTCCCTGTTCTGTGGTAAGAAATGGCTTCTCCGAGGAAGCAGCATTTGAGCTGAGAGTGGAATTTTAAGGAGCCAGCATGTGAACCTCTTAATACACATATGAGACTAGGCCTTTCCCCATTCACAACCTTGCCGTGGCTCCCTGGGTCTCAGAGCAAGGGTCTCCATGGGCCTCCCCTTCCAGTGTCCTACAGAAGGCCCTCTAGCAGACCCCGTTTCCTCTCGACCCCATCTTCAGTTCCTCTCCTCACTTCCTCTCACCTCTGGCCTTGTTCCTGTACCTTTCCAGGCATACCCGCACCTCAGGACCTTGGCACCTTCTGTTCTCCCTGCCTACAACACTTGGCCTCCATGTGACTCACTCCCTCACCTCCTTCAAGTTCTAGCTCAGACAGCCCCCCAGTGAGGCCTACGTTGATCTTCACCTACTTAAAATCCCAACCCACCCGCAGTGCTATCGCTCTGGTTTTTTCCAAAGCACTTAACACTTCTAACGTGCTACGTGATTTTTCCCTGTTCATTACCCGTTTTACCGCCACAGAATGGAAGCTCCCTGGAGACAGGGCTGTTTCATTCCCAGCTGTGCGCCCAGTGCCTAGAAACTACCTGGAACTGGGCGGGTGACAGGGAAGTGGTCGCTGACTGGACGGACATGTTAGGAAAACCGTTGCCAGCTGTGTGACGTGGACCAGAGGGCCCAGGTGGAAGCAGGCAGAGCAGTCAGGTCTAGGTGATGGGTCTAGGTGATGTGATGGGGGCTTGAGGTCAGCAGGGGAGGCTAGATTCTGGTCCCTTTTTGTTGGGAGGCAGAGCTGACAACATCCCGTGGTGAGAAGTCTCCTTGCATTACCAGAGTGGGCTCAGAAGCAAGGACAGTTTCTTCTTTTCTTCTCCTCCCCACATCTCTCTCAAGGTCCGATTTGTTGCCTGATCTGTCTTCTCTTTTCCTTTTAAAAGAGTCCTATGGGTCTTTCCACTCCAAATCTCCTCGGACCTTTCTGGAAGTAAGTAATAACCGCTAACTAACAAGGAGGCGCTCTCTCTCTGTCCCGGTGCAGATTGCTTTTTTCTTGGAGAAGGAAAACAACCCTCCTAGCAAGGAGCCTGCTAAGGAGGACCTCTTCAAGGCACGTGACCTACCCATCACTCCCACCGCCACCCCGGTGCTGCACCCCCTGAATGTTGAGTCCAACTCCAGGGCAGAAGAGCTGGACGCCAGGGACTTGGAAATGTCCAAGAAGGTCAGGCGATCCTACAGCCGGCTGGAGACCTTCGGCTCCGCCTCCACTTCCACCCCGGGCCGCCGGTCTTGCTTTGGTTTCGAGGGGCTGCTGGGATCAGAAGAGTTGGCCCGAGTCTCACCTGTGGTGTGTTCCAAGTTAGCCGAGGCCCCCAGGGTCCCTGTGAAGCCCTGGGCCCCAGATACAACTCTCCCCGGAATCTCCCCGCCAGCCGTGAAGGAAAAGCGCAAGAAGAGAAAGGTGCCGGAGATCCTGGTGAGTGAGGGCCAGGGCTTTGCTCCACTGTCGCACCAGACGTGCCGGGAGGCCGCCGGTCTTGGGCCGGCCTGGGGCTCAGTGCCTGCGGGGTCTGGGTACGAGTGCTCTGGCCAGCATGCCCCCTTCTCCCTTTCTCACTCACCTGCCCCCTTTTTCTCTCCCCCTAGAAATCGGAGCTGGATGAATGGGCTGCGGCCATGAATGCGGAGTTTGAAGCTGCTGAGCAGTTCGATCTCCTGGTTGAATGAGATGTGGGGGTGTCCCTGGCCATCCTCTCCCCTCTCCTGTACATAGCTCCTCCTCCCCATGGGGAAGACGCTTGGGGTCCCCTCCCGTGGCCTCGTGCCCTGTACGTAAGCTGCTGCTACGTGAGGCCTGCGTTCCTCAGGGCTCGTGCGCTGGCAACAGCCGTCTCAGGAAATGGGGCTCGCTGGGCCTGGCCACGCACTGCTGTCCTGTGTCTGGCCTGACCCACCAGCCTCTCCCTGCCTCCCAGCGGAGCCTCGCCACTTTCCAGCTGGGCCACACACTAGGGCGTAGGAGTTGCTGGTGCAGCCAGAGGAGGGGAGAGGGCTGGGATTGCTGGTGAGTGGGGACCTGGGCCGTTGTTGGGAAAGGCGGCTACTCTGCACCAGCCAGACCCCAGCCCCGAGGCACAGCGGCCTCAGGCCTTCCCCCTGTGTTGTCTTCCATCGGGGTCCTGGTTCCCAGCTACCAGCCTATTTATGTAAAGAGGCTTGGGTTCCCTCTTAGATTCTGTAGATGAGCCAGGAGAGAACGTGTGGGCTGGGGAGAGTTCTGTCTGTGAGAGGAAGACACTGGACACTAGAATTTTACATGTTGAAGTAGGGAGGAAGCCTTGACTCGGGTCTCCGACCGGAAGCGTTTACTCGGAGAAGCTGTGTTTGATCACTGTGCTCCGCTGTTGAGATGTTCGGTTAAACGCCAGGCGGCTGGGGCACTGGCTGCTTGGGGCAAAGACAGTGCATGTCCGGGTGTGGCCGTCAGTTGCTGGAAACTGAGGCCCGGGCCTCTGGACCAGACACCTGCCCAGGGAAGGGGGTTGTGGCCCGAGGTGCCCGCTTGTCACTCATACCTATTTCTTACAAAACCAAGATTCTACTCCACTCTAGGGGGGAAACGGGTTGTACGGCCCTAATCCTTATCCTAGACCTTCTAGCTTTCTAGCTACCCCCACGCCCGTGCATCTTCTGCGTTCCCAGGGTCATGGCAGCAGAGGCTGCGAGGAGTGTGGCAGGGCTGATGGGTAGCAGAATGTCGGGGAAGATGCGCTCGTGCTCGGTTAGGGGACTTGAGACCCCAGGGCAGGCCTGGCGGGCACTAATGAGAGCCCTTGCGAGGCCTGGGAGCCCGGGGCTACCTGTTCAACGCTTCGTGCTTTGTCAAACCCACTCTGGCCTCCAGCAAGTCCCCTTGCCCGGGGTGGGCGCGGATGCCCCGGAGTTGGACAGCTGAAGAATTCTCGTCCTTGCCGGCAGGTGGGGCGGAACTCCTGGGAAGTGTCTTAGTCCTGCAGAGTCGGGAGTCACCAGGTGATGTGGAGTTGATGTCATCGTTGCAAATTCTCTCTGTCCCTGAAAAATTAAGACTGTGGAATATAAGGAAAAATTGTGTTGCTGTTGTTTGAATAAAAAAAATCCCGATTAAAGAGTTTCTGCTTATTTGAAGACTGTTTTAATCGAGGCAGTGGCAGAGGCGAAGGTGGGAGGCCAAGGAAGCCAAGCCTTCTTTGGGCTGTGTCACTAGGGTTGTCCCCTTGTATGGGGGACTGCCAGCCTGGCCTCTAGGAGCCCTGTGATCACTGCTCTGCCCTCACATCAGGTTTTTTCTGTGCAGTCCCATCTGCTCCCATAAGGTAGGGCTGCCTGCAAAACAGGCCTCCGGGGAGCCCCAGCCCCTCCGTCTGGAATTCTCCCACTTGGCTCAAGGAGGCCCAGGGACATAGGTGCCAAGGCCACTCACTACTTCTCAGGCAGAAGCAACCAGCATCCCCCCTGATGATCAGTGAGACGGGCTCGGGTCTGTCACACTCTCAGCCATGGCACTGCTGGCCCCTCTGACTTCCCCTGAAATATCAGGACACCCAGGTTCAGTCCTGGGCCCTCTTTCCAACCTGCTGGCTCTGCCCAGACGAGGACAGGCTCTCTGGGCCACGCTTTTGCTCATTCATGGCCAGTCTTGATCTCCATCCCATACCTCCCTCCTGAGCTCCGAACCAGAATCTAGAACTGTTCTCTAGAACTACATTTCAACTCAGAAGTCCTCTCAAACTCAGCTCATCCACCAGCTCACCTCACCTGTGCTGCCTATGCCACCGGCATCCCCCCCACTGACCTAGCCACACAATCCGGGAGCCCAGGGGTCATCCGCAGCCCTACCCTCTCCCTCACCCCGTCCCATCAGCCCTAACCTCAACAACCCTCTGCCCCACAGCCATTGGACAGCACTGGCCTCCTAGCCACGTCTCACCTCCAAACTGTCTACACTGCGGCCAGACTGTTTCCTAGAAGACAAAATATGATTTGTTTCTCCTTTGCTTAAAACAACCTTCGATACAATTCCATTTCTGGGTGTAACACCCAAAAGAATGGAAAGCAGGGTCTCAGAGAGATACAGACCATCAGTAGGCTTCCTTTTGTGGTGTAACCGAGTCTCCTGCACTGCACATGTTCCCTGGTATTCACCGTGTAGACACCTGTCACATGGAGCAGGGTGTGCTTGCCTCTCCATTCCCACGATCTTCAGCTTCCCGCCCCCAGTGTCTCCCTCATCCCTCCCAGTTAATGGCCCCAACAACCCACACCGAAACGCACAAAGTTCGCCGGTGCCTTCTTGTCCCCTGGGGGCCATGGCCCAGGCCCCCTCACGCTATGTCCCAGCGGGAGTGCCCTTTGGCACTGGCCTGCCGCAAACTGCTCCCTCTTTTGGATTGCTCTCCTCTTGCCAGGATCCCCCACTTCTTGATGCTTAACCAGCACGTTCGTGGTGGAGTCCCTGGAGCTCTGAGCCCAACGTGTGGCTCCTTTCTCTCGTGGCCGGGGCGGTCTGTACCAGCTTCTGTTCAGGCACCTCTCCCTGCGCTGGGGTCACCTGGGAACCTGGGGCCTCCCCCGGCCCTGGGAGCTTCTCCTGGGCAGAACCAGGTCACGCTCACCTGTCTGTATTCTCAGGACCCTGCGGAGGCGTGTCCCCCAGACAGCCGTTGGTCAACCAGAGTTTCCTGGGAACCATTAACTGCACAGTGAACTGCGCTCGATCACGTTCATGCCATGGCTTACTGATCTTTTCTTATATTTGGGCCCTTTAGCCTGCTTCCAGTTTTTCTTCTTGGTGTAAACTGACCTCTGTGTAAATTATTTTTATTTCCTTTGGAGTCATGTCTTTAGGCCTAGTTACCAAAGTGATGTTACCAGGGGCAAAGGTCCTGGTTAGTTCCGTAGATCTTGTTACCCACTGCCAGCTCCCCCTGGGACAAGTCAAACCCGGTGATGTGAGCATTGGTATTACCTCGGAGCTCAGTGAGTCCCCAGTTAGGCAACCCTCCCCCACCCCCACAGGATATCGCCAGCCACCAAGATCCTGTTACCATCGTGTGGACAAGAATTACAATATTTTAGTCCATCTGGAAAGGCTCGATGTACCGCCAAGAGCTCATGACATGGGATCCCTGCCACAACCCATGGGCCTATCTAAAGGCCAGATGGAGCTCGGCGTGAAGGCCACATCTGAGGTCACTACCTGCTGTCTGATTGGATTGTCCTCCACCGTCAGGCCTGTAGATGTACAGGATTCGGAAGAATCTGGGAGTGAAAAATGGTGATGATGCCATCTATTGACTTGAGGCCTTCTGCCGCGTGGGGAGAAGCTGCTATCTCAAGCCTGCTTGGTGGGACATCTAACCCCACCACGTAGAGACAGACGCATCCTCAGGCTCAACCCAGCTCTGGCTCCCCTGTGAACCTGGCCGAGGGGGTCCCTGGGGAGGCACGTTTGCTCTGCAGAGAAAAGAGCGGGTCCAGTTCAGACTCCGGAGAGGGGAGGAGAGCATGCGCAAGAGCGTGGAGGTGGGGGCACCGGGCTGGTGTTGGGAAGCGAGGCCCCTGGCCGGTCTGTGCAGACCCTTGTTCGGAGATAGGGAATATCTAGGGGGTTACAAACAAGGGTGTTCATAACACAGGGGCTTGAAGGCCACACTATTTGCTTCTCTGTGTCCAGTTGATAATTTCTACGCCCAAAATGGGAGGGATTCTCCAGTTTTTTACAAGGTTCTACAGGATTCCTTTCAACAGGGCACCCCTTGTGCCCCCATACCTGATAACTTGCATTTGCAGGGACTCAGTTCATGAAATATTGTCAGCATGTAGCATGTTGCCAGATAAAATACAGGCCACCTAGCGAAATTTGAATTTCCAACAAGTAATGAATCATTTTTTTAGTATAAGTATTTCCCAAACATTGCATGGCATATGCTGATACCTTTAAAAGTACTTGGTCTTCATCTGAAATTCAGATTGCTCCGTGTGTCCTTGTATTTTAGTTGCTAAGTGTGGTTACCCTAATCTTGAGGGGTCTGGTTTCCTGGACAGAACTGGGGGTGGCGGCTCTCCAGACCGGAGGCTGCCCCAGGAAAACCAGACAGGGCTGGCAAGGGGGAAACCGGCAGAACGGTGGACACGGCCCGCCAACTGGGTTTCGTGTCCTTCAGTCTCCCAGGGGCAGACAGAAAGCCCACTTCAAGCCCGTGGTGAAGCTGGAGGCAGAGCGTGTTGAGAAGCCGAAGCCAGAAGACCCTCAGGTCTCCGGGGAGCCAGGCTTAGAGGTGACAGGAAGCCCCAGGGCTTACCAAGGCAGAGAGCAGGGGTGGCAGGAAGGGTGGCATTGCCTGGGCTGTGGGGCCGCGGCACCTCCCCCAGAGCCGTCTGCTCCAGAGCAGAAGCCGGACCCGCAAACAGAACCCACCGTGACCTTCCTGTTTACCCTCCTGAGCACGGCGGAGCCCACCGAGTCCAAAGACCCTGAAGAGTAAGGCCGCGTGCATGTGTGCAGGGGAGGGGCGCAGAGGGGGCATCTCTCCGCCAACATTCAGACCTGGGCCAGGGCTCCACCTGGGGTGGGCAGAGGGGAGACCCAGGGGCGGGCCCTGTGCCTCGGGCTGCCTCCCCCCCCCCCCCCGCCATGCTGCCCACCCCACCCTCCCTCGGCCTCTAGACCCTCTGGTTGAACCCTCCCTGTGCACGCGTCCCAGGGACTTAGAGACCCAGGAGTGCCGGTTCCTGGACAAGGAAGACTGGGGGCCCCGGCAGACCTCAAAGGAAATCAGCCATTTGCAGAATGATTGCATGAGGTGAGCTGGGCTGGGCTGGGGCAGGTGGGGGCAGATAGGGTGACAGGGTTTACCCCCACTGAGGTCAGGGCCTAGGGCTTGATGGCTGTGGGTGAGCACCTTCCCTTGCCCCTCTTCCTTCCCTCCTTCCCTCTGTCCAGTGCCTTCTCACTGTTCTGCTCTGTGTGACCTCCTCACTGGCCAGCAGGTCCCTTCCCTCCTAAGCATCACTGTCCTCCTGGGTGAGCAGGACCTGCCCCACAGGCTTGGGGCCACCACTCTTTCCCATCAGTCAACTGCGTGCCGACACACCTGGTCTGCAAGCAGCCTATAGGCCGCCTGTAAGGGACCCCCCCCCTTTAATTGCCCAAGAACTTGACAGGGTAGTTTGGTCAGTGGAGCAGCAAGGGTGGGGGGTCTGGTCTCTGGATATCAGGCTCTGGAGTTTAGGTCTGTGACATTCCATGGGCACTGGCCCCTCTGTGGTGACGCCAGGGTCATATCTCTGGCTGGAGCCAGATATTAGGGAGTGGAGCAGCGCGTGACACGGTCCCTCGGGGCTGAACGTGGGCCCCCATAGCATGGATCTGAGTGGTCAGCACTTTTGTTCACACCCAGAGCACTCAGGCAGGGCCGGTTTCAGGCTTGACTCTCTTGCTGGCCTGGAACCACACAGAATTCTGTCACAGTCCCCACTCCAGCCCAACAGGGTGGAATGGCTAACCAGCACCCCAGAGCGGCCGGCCCTTCTCTTGCTAAAGAAGAGAAAAAACACATGTCATCTCCATCTGGGTCTCCTGCGCCAGTCACTTGGGAAGAACATTCCCTCCCCTCCTGTGGCTTTGCCACGACAAGACCAGACCCTGCTCCCAGGTGGCTGTTCAGGTCACACAGCTCACACAGGAGGTGGGTGCTGGGCCTGGAGGAAACTGCTTAGGACAAGAGCCTGGGGGCTGAAGGGGTCTCTTTCAATTCTAGACTTTGGGAGTTACTGAGCTCTATCCAAGCAGACAACCGGGCCCTGGGGGAGAAGCTGCAAAACCTGGTAAGGCCCTCAGCCCAGGACCCCCTTTCTTTGTGGTGCCTCCTCCCTGCCTCCCAGCCCAGTGAGGCACCTCCGACAGTCCTGCCTGGTCGGGAACCCACCTCTGGGCCCTGCAACCCTTTGTTCCAGCCGACCTTGTCATATGAGAGCCTAAGGAAGGAAGCAAAGGTCCTCGAGGAGGAAGTGAAGGCTGTTCTGGAGGGAGCCCAGGCTGTCTCAGACGGAGCCCACCTCTTCCCCGAGGGTGCTCAGGTCTTCCCAGAGGATGCCCAGGCCCTACAGGAGGATGCCCAGGCCATCCAGGGGGTGGCATTGTTCCAGGTGCACGGGCAGCCCCACTGTGGCCCGTGGGGAGGAAGGGCACACCTTCCCCAGCCGTTCACTCAGCAGCCTGTGCCTGTAGCAACCCAGCTCCCAGCAGGCAGCCCTGTTCCTCCTGTAGCCTGGGGCTCCCACGGCCCACAGACACCAGCGTCAGCCGTGGCCGCGCCCCAGGCTGGAGACTAGACACTTTTCTGGGAAGCCATGCCAGCGGCTCCTCTCCAGGCCACAGAAATAAACTTCTCCAAAGCTGAGCCATCGCTCGCCGCATGTCTGTAGGCCCTGGGAGTCGGGTAGCGCGGGAGGTCACCAGCTCCAGAATGAGCTTGGTCCCTGAGCCCCCTCTGACGTCCCCCACCCCAATCCTTGGTTCTCTGGTGCTGAACTCCCACCACCCCAGAAGCCGTTCCCCGTCTGGTTGGTGTCAGCCTCAAGGGCAATGTCCCAGTGATAAGCGCTGGGGAGGGACTGGAAGGGGGCCGCACCCCTCTCCCCCCAGGACGGAGGACGGAGGCTCCTGGTCTAACTCCAAAGGGCAGAAAGAGACTAGGGAGGGGCGGTAAGAGCCACTAGCCGCCCTGAGACCTTGAATAAATCTCTTCCCCTCTGGAGGTCAAATCAAGGGCGGGGGTGGGGACTGCTGGTGGGAGCTCCACAAGGGTCCAACACCCAACACCCGACAGACAGTATGGAGGCCGCACGCCCTTCCCCAGTGGGCCTCTTCCCGCCCACGGCAGCTGGCTGCCTGAGTTCCCAGAGAGAGAGAGAGAGAGAGAGAGGGAGAGGGAGGGAGAATTCCCACACAACAAAGGAGTGTGCTTCAGTTTTGTTTTGTGAGGAAGATGATGGAGCCAGCAAGCTGACAGAACCAGTTTAATGGAGGCAACGAGACATCGACATATATATGCAGTCAAGGGAGAAAACAGAAGGAATCCTGAAATAAGCTTGCTAAATTAGATAAAAAGGGGTCAGCATCCTCCCGAGCGATTTTTTTCAGAGCCCCATAAACCCTAAGGGTGCTGCTACGTCCCCGGGCAGAAATCCTCTAGTAGGACACGGAAAGGACAGCGGCCATCCTTCTGCCCTCACACCCGTCAGCAGCTCCCTCCCCGCCGGGGGCTCCCAGAGTCCCCACCTCCCACTTCGAGGCCAGTCCTACACCAGCGGCCCTGTTGCTATTTTCCCGAAGGGAATCAGCTGATCCTCAGACTGAGGTGGTTCGTGGGACAGACAGTGAAAGGGTTAAATCAATGGGACCATTGAAAGACTTGTACTAACACAGTGGTCAGCGTGGTCCCATCTGAGCCCGGGAGGGAGCAAGCGCGTGGCACGTGACTACTGCAGGAGAGGGGTCTCTCCCCATCGTCTCTCCACCCCAGACGTCCCTCCAGACAGATGGCCCAGAGGCCGTGGCATCGTCCCGCCCTGAGCGCAGGCCCTGCAGCCACTGCTGTGGACACAGCAGCCCACAGTCCCGCTTCCCTGTCAGGAAGGCCCTTCCAACGGGGGGTCCCACGGCAAAGCTGTGTGGGCCCCCGCGTGCTACCAGGTTTTCTCTCTCTCTCTCTCTCTCTCTCACGCACATACACACTCCCCGAGAGCTGCTAGTCAAAGCAGGCTACTGTGTGGGTCACAAGCTGTGCCCTCTCTGTCATCGAGGCACTGAGGCCCGGTTCGCAAATCAGCCTCCTGTGTCCCCATGATTCCGTGTCTCGTGAGGGGCAGCCCGGGATGCCTCTCCCCGCCCTGACGCTGAGAGGTGGTGCAGCTCTGAGGACAGGAGGCCCTGCTCCTGCGTCCTCCTCTCAGCCCTGCCGCGATGCCAGCCGGCGTGACCTCGACTGAGTAAGCGCGCGCGTGCTTCTCTGACACACGCGGTTAAGCACAGCGGCCACCGCGGAGGCCCTTCGGAGGCCTGGGGACCTAGTGCGGCTTTGCTCAGGGGCTGGCACGCCAGTGAGTGTTGTTAGCCAACTGCCAGCGATCGACACACGCCGCCGCCCCGGCTNTGCTTCTCTGTCACACGCGGTTAAGCACAGCGGCCACCGTGGAGGCCCTTCGGAGGCCTGGGGACCTAGTGCGGCTTCGCTCAGGGGCTGGCACGCCAGTGAGTGTTGTTAGCCAACTGCCAGCGATCGACACACGCCGCCGCCCCGGCTTCAGAGGCCCTGTGAGCGCAGGGTGGGGTGGGGTACCCCAGCAGGCCCCCAACGCCTGCCCAGTCTAAAGGGGCTGCTCTCCCTGCCTGAGAGGGGGCGCATCCCTGCAGCCCGGCAGCATCACCCTCTATGGCATGGCATCATCGTCCGGAAACACCCTGCTCCAGAGGACTGCTGGGTCCCGTGTCAAAACCTCAGGAGGGCACTTGTGTTAGGCAGCCCCCCCTCACGGCTGGCTGAGCAGTCCTGCCGGGGCTCCTTCAGATGGGGCTGTTTCCCAGGGGTTCTGAGCCCACCTTTTGATCCCTTGAGGTTGTCCCGGACACTCCTTAAATCCTAGGGGAGCTGTGCTGGTTCAAGTCAGCTTCTCCTCTGCTTGACAAGCATTTGCTGAGTGTCTCCCGTGTGCCAGGCTCTGTCCTGGGCTCCGGGGTCGAGCGGTGAATAAAACAAAAGCCCTATCCCAGTAGGACTTCCATCCTCAGAGGGGACGAGAAATAATGGGAAGTCAGATGGGGACAGATGTGATGAAGAAACATGGAAGGAGAGAGGGAGGAGGAAGCCTGAGGGAGGTGAAGGAACATGGTTTAGGTAGAGCAGCAGGACAATCTCACGGAGAAGCGACACTGGAGCAAAGATGTGGAGGACCGAGGGAGGAGCCCTGAGGATGGGGCTGGGGGAGCAGGGTTCCAGGAAGCCTGAGCTGCAGACTGATGGTGGAATTGCTCTCTAGGAGCGTGGAAGAGTGAGCAGGCCGGGACCAGGGAAAGACAGCGGGATTGCTGGGCAGTGCTCAGGTTTGCAATCATAAATTTACAGCAAGACCAGTGAGGTCATGTGACTCTGCAGGCACATTCAGGGTCAAAGGTACAGGTGCAGGGTGGGCGGAGAGTCTGGTTTTTTTTCCCAGGGAAGGTGGCCAAGGCAGAGAGGACTCCGGGGAGGCTTTGCAAGGGGCTGGGCCAGAGGGAGGAAACGGGACGTGGGAAAAGCTCGCACCAATGGGTCAGGGCTCCTGGAGGGACCCGAGAACTCTTGCCATCAGTGGGATCAAGGAGCAAAGTAGGGGGGCGCCTGGGTGGCACAGCGGTTAAGCGTCTGCCTTCGGCTCAGGGCGTGATCCCGGCATTATGGGATCGAGCCCCACATCAGGCTCCTCTGCTATGAGCCTTGCTTCTTCCTCTCCCACTTCCCCTGCTTGTGTTCCCTCTCTCGTTGGCTGTCTCTATCTCTGTCGAATAAATAAAATCTTTAAAAAAAAAAAAAGAGCAAAGTAGGAAAAAAGGAAATGCATTTGCTGCCTTAAGTGGTTTCCATCAGCACCACAATCCAGCATGTTCGGGGAGGGCCCAAGGTCCGTACTACCGGGGTGTGGGAGCCGACAAAGCCTATGCCAGGGGTATCGTAGAGGTTCTGCTGGGCCTGCTTGCACGCCGGCATCAAGATTGCTGGGACAGACGCTGAAGTCATGCCCGCCCAGTGGGGAAGTCCAGACAGAACCCCGAGAAGGCGTTGACCTGGGAGAACATCTCTGGGTGGCCCTTTTCATCTTGTGTCGAGTCTGTGAAGACCTTGGAATGATAGCAACCTTTGATCCTGAGCGCATTGCCGGGAACTGGGATGGTGCAGGTGTCCACACCAACTTTGACACCAAGGCCACGCGAGAGGAGAACGGTTGGAAGTACCTTGAGGGATCCATGGAGAAACCGAGCACCAGTACCACACTGGAGCCTACAATCCCGAGGGGGCCTGCATAACGCCCAGAGCCTAACTGGATCCCATGAGACGGCCAACAGCATCGACTTCTCTGCCGGCCAACCGTGGGGCCGCATCCGCATTCCCCGGACTGTCGGCTGGGAGAAGAAGGGTTACCTGGAAGACTGTTGCCCTCTGCCAACTGTGACCCCCTTTCCGGTGACAGAAGCCCTCATCTGCACGTGTCTTCTCAGCGAAGCTGGCAACAAACGCTCCCCGTACAAAAACAAAGTGGACTAGGCTTGCAGCCATCAAACCCCTCCCAGCTCTCTACCCTGCCTCCCCATTTGCCCCTCTCTCGACTGGCCTGGTAGCTGTAACTCAAAGGGTGGAATAGCCAGGTCTTTTTTTTTATTCTTCATGCCCAGGGAATATCTGTTGCTTTCTTTGGCCAGGAGAGAGAGGTCAAGTTCTTAACCTTTTTACATCCCCCCGTTTTTCACGTCACTGAAGTGGTCTAGTACATTAGTGGGGAGGGCGTGGGGAGACACGACCACTGCTTCCATTTAATCAGGCGTGTTTGTCCAAAAGGCGTAGCTCTCCGGACAGAGCATAGAGTTTGTGAAGGGAAGGGGAGGGCTCTTTCTTCGAGGTAGCTGAGTGTTGGGGTGGCGTTACTTACTCTGGGGTCACGTTAGGATTTCCCCTCCTGGTGGGAAGTTCCCCTTCCTGTAAGGTTATAACCAATTTTCCATTAAAAGTGAAACTTAGGAGTCCCACATCGGGCTCTCTGCTCAGCAGGGAGCCCGCTTCTTCCTCTCCCTCTGCCTACCTGTGCTCTCTCTTCCTGTCAAATAAATAATAAAATCTTAAAAAAAAAAAAAGTGAGACTTAGAAGAGAACAAGGCAGGAAAATGCCGCCCTCCCCCCATAAGTCCTTCCCTTACCTGGGGCGAAATGGCCCTAACCTAAAGACAAGCTCAGCGTCAGGATGGATTGACTCACCTTAGAAGCAAAAGTCCTTTTTTTTTTTTAAGATGTTATTTATTTATTTGTCAGAGAGAGAGAGAGCACACACATGCAGGGGGAATGGCAGGCAGAGGGAGAAGCAAGCTCCCCGCCGAGCAGCGAGCCTGACTGTGGGACTTGATCCCAGAACCCTGGGATCATGACCTGAGCCAAAGGCAGACGCTTAACTGACTGAGCCCCCCAGGCTTTGGTTTAAAGACAACATGTACACATGGAGCTTTAGAAAGAAGTTACCAGTCAGCTTGAGCGTGGTACTGACAAGGGGCTCTTAGGATTATTTTCTAATGGCGTCAGCGTGGGCCTTTTGATATATTAACATTTTTTCAAAAGCAAAAGAGAAGTTTAGATTTTAATCCTATCTGTAGGGTTTCTGAGCCTTTGTCTTTCGCTTGTTTGCTTCAACTGTCCCCTTCCCACCTGGGCTCTGTGAGGCGATGGGGACAGCCCAGCAGTTGGAACACCTGTCATTCTGTATCCTGGTGCCTAGTCTCTGGGCGTGAGATAAGCCTTTCCTCTGTTAAGATTCTGAGAAGTCACTCTTTCTTTCATAATAAAAAGCAAACCCCGCCTTCATCCCTTCGCTTTCCCCACTGTGTCGGGCTGTTTTTATGCTGGCTGCGGCAGGCCAGTCGTGGCTTTCTCTTGCCACAACGACTTCTAAGTGCCACGTACAGTAGGTTCAAAGTTAGCTGTTTGTTGTAAACTGTTAACTGCCTGGAGCAGCTCTCGTAAATCAACTTAACATTTGTAGGATCTCTTCTGACTCCATTCTTTGTGTTTCTTTTAAATCCCTTTGTGCCTTTTGATTCTTTTCTTTCCTACCACAAAAGGGAATTTTTTTTTTAAAGAGACAAAGGAAATTCAACTTTACTTGTTCTAGGAATTTTGGAAAACCTATCTTGAGTCATGTTGCCAACAGCTCGTCCCTGTACTTTGAGTGTTTGGAATCTCCGGATGAAGGCATATCGGGCCCTAGGTTTTGTAGCAGGGTACATACCCCAGCCCTCTCCTCCCTGTGCTCCAGACCTTGGCTTTGACTTACAATGCTATAACATGGTCTTAAAAAAATGTTCAGGGAGGGGCCACGCCACCCACTGAGCCAAGATGGGGAAAGGAAAATTGACCATGATTTATGTCCAGTGCCTACAGCAGTGTAGACAGCAGCTGATTCCAACGCCCTGAGCTGGAGTTCTCAGATGTCACACACATGTTACACAATCTTGTCCACGTATCGTGTCTGGAACGTCCCATGTTCAAGCAGCTAAATCCTTCCAGGAGGGGGTGGCGTGGGACACGGGGTGCTGCCTCGTGGTGTCATTACCATGTCTGTTCTTCAACTTATCAGCCGATCTTGATGTCCCTCCCACTGCCTGCCTGCCTCCTGTGTCCTCAGGAATGTGTGTGCTCCCGACGCAGATACAGACGGGCTTTTGATAAGATCCAAGGTCATATCCTGAGTGATTAGTGCTGATAATCACCAGGCCCAAAACTGGCTTCCTGCTGTGCCTCTGTGATGTCACCGATCACGCTAGACCCCATCCGTAGTCCTCCTGGGCTAACATGTAATCCTCCTGACCAGCAGCACACGGGGAGACGGACACGGGAAGGGGAGGGGCAGGTGGCGCCCATGAAACAGGGTTGTGAGCCGGAAGGGGGCTGCTCTGAGAGTGGGCCGTGAAATCACACACACACACACACACACACACACACACACTGTACCGCGGCCTAGCTCCCCTGGCTCTTCAGGCATCTTTGGGACAATCATTGGGCAGAGGCCCAAAGCAGAATAGGCCATGGAGGGAGGGTAGGAGGAGTCACAGCCCCAGGGACCTCCCCAGTCCCGCCTGGCTCTCTGAGGCCTGGAAGCGGGTCAGCGTGTGTACAGAGTACTTGGTGCCTTCCTCTCCCTCTCCCTGTGAGCAGGCTGGGCCATTTGCATGGATGGTCTGCCCCTCGCCTTCTCTGCATGCTGAATGCCTTCTCAATCTTGGGAGATCCCCTCTCAGGTGGAATTCCTCATCCTCCCCACTGGGAACACGCTGGTCCTCCTTTTATGGGGGCACCTATCACATGGTTGAGCCCAAAGCCTGCCTGTCTCCCTGCTGTACTTGAATTTGAGTCTCCCAGGACCTGGACCTGGGCACCTTTTCCTCCTCAGGGCCTAGCATGGGTCTTGTGCAGAGCCAGACGAGTGAAGGAAGCTTGCAGGTATCAGTGCAGGAGTGACTAGATGGACAGAGAGATGGGAGGGTGGGTGGATGGGTGGATAGAAAAGGGGATGGATAAATGGGTGCGTGGGTGGATGGATAGATGGGTGAATAAATAGGTGGATGGATGGCTGAACAGATGAATGGATCCAGACAGAGTCAGGGGATGGAGGAGGAAGTCACCTTGCCAAGGAAAAATGGGCTTCCCTGGCTCTGCCCTCTAGAACGGCTCCCCTCTCTAAGAGTTCCATGTCCTCCCATAAGCTGGGACTCCTGCAGGATACAGACAGAGAATTCTTCCGGATCCCCTTTCTTCCTTTTTTTTTTTTTTTTTAGATTTTATTTATTTATTTGACAGAGAGAGACAGCCAGCGAGAGAGGGAACACAAGCAGGGGGAGTGGGAGAGGAAGAAGCAGGCTCCTAGCGGAGGAGCCTGATGTGGGGCTCGATCCCAGAACGCCGGGATCACGCCCTGAGCCGAAGGCAGACATTTAATGACTGCGCCACCCAGGCGCCCCCTCTTTCTTCCTTTAACGCCAGTCTGTGCATTTTAGGATCCAGGTGAGGCAGGAGTGGCTAAAATTTACCATGCTCCTTTGATGTGCAGACACTGGGCTAGATATTTCTATCGATGTGGTCTTCTTTAATGGAAACAGCACCTGTTTTGTGAAATAGGTCTATTGTCCCCATTTTACAGCTAAGAAAACAGGTTCAGAAAAGCTAAGTGAATTGCCCAAAGTCACACAACCCATGTCCAGCAAGGATGGCATTTGGTTTTTTGTTTTGTTTTGTTTTGGGTTTTTTTGTTTTTTTTAATGATTTTTTATTATATTACGTTAGTCACCATACAGCACATCCCCGGATTCCGATGTAAAGCTCGATGATTCATTAGTTGCGTATCACCCAGTACACCATGCAATACGTGCCCTCCTTACTACCCATCACCGGTCTATCCCAATCCCCCACCCCCCTCCCCTCTGAGGCCCTCAGTTTGTTTCTCATAGTCCATAGTCTCTCATGTTTCATTCCCCCTTCTGATTACCCCCCCTTTCTTTATCCCTTTCTTCCCCTACCGATAAAAGGATGGCATTTGAATTCAAAACCTCCTCCAGCAGCCAGGGCTAGATATGCCAGGAATCAAACTACACTGAGGAGGGGCGCCTGGGTGGCTCAGTCTGTTAAGAGTCTGCGTTTGGCTCAGGTCATGATCCTGGGGTCCTGAGATCGTGCCCCGCACGGGGCTCCCTGGTCAGCGGGGAGTCTGCTTCTCCCTCTCGCTCTCTCCCTGCTCATTCTTTCCCTCTCTCTCAAATAAATAAAATCTTTAAAAACTATATTACAAGTGACACTGAGGAGACAGAGGTGGGGATGGCCGGGAGTTGGCCCAGTCTTGCTCTAACAGGGGCTCTGAGTCCCCATTCGGGCTTGGCCTCCGTTTTACTGAGAGATCTGGCTGAGACCTTGTCGCTATCTGGGCCTCAGTGTGCCTGTGTGGACTTGATACCCCTGGGGGTCCCTTCTAGGTGACTGATGCAGAAATTGAGGCGGCTGTGAATGCTCCTGGCTCTCCCTGCAGGATGCTCCCCGACTCTCCCTGCCAGCTGGGGGCCAAAGGGCAGGGCCACCCACAGGGTAATGGTTAACTCGACCCGACACCCATCTATAAGGAGTGACCCCAGCTTGCCAAGACTCCACAGGATGCAGTGGGTGAAGGTGCTTGGGGGGGTGGTGGGGGCTGCTGCCCTCGTGGGGCTGGGGATCATCCTGGGTCACTTTGCCATCCCCAAAGGGGCCAATGTCCCCACTCCCAGCGTCTCCCAGGACCTGGACCTGGAGATCCTCGAGACCGTCATGCAACAGCTGGATGCCAACAGGATCCGAGAGAACCTCAGGTGAGAGGGCCGTCCCCGCTCCCCTCCTGCTCGCCAGAGACACCTCCCTAACCCCCGGCTTGGCCCTCTGTCCGCCCTGCAGAGAACTCTCCAGGGAGCCTCACCTGGCCTCCAGCCCCCGAGATGAGGCCTTAGTGCAGTTCCTGCTGCAGCGCTGGCAGGACCCGGAGTCGGGCCTGGACTCAGCCGAGGCCCCCGCCTACGAGGTGCTGCTGTCCTTCCCCAGCCAGGAGCAGCCCAACCTTGTGACCGTTGGTGAGGTGCCGTGAGGCTCTGGGGACGCCTGTGCAGTGGGGAGCCGCCAGGCCCAGCCCTGACACCTGCTCCCTTCCACAGTGGGTCCCACCGGCGGGGTCCTCTTCTCCTGCCGCCAGAGTGAAGAGAACCTGACCGGGGAGCAGGCGGGGCCCGATGTGATACCGCCGTATGCTGCCTACGCTCCCCCGGGAACCCCGCAGGTGGGCCTGGAACATCCCCTCCCCAGTTCCCTCTGGCTGCACCCCAACTTCTCCCTTCCTGACCCGGGGCCCCTACATGCACACTCCATTGCTACTCCTTTGGCCCATCACCTAGTCATTCTGCAAACGCTAATGGCCCCTACTCAAGACCAGGCTGGCTTCCAGGTACCTGGACACAGAGAAAACCAGGGGTAACTCTGTTTCTGGGGAGCTTCCACGCTCTGGGTGAGGCGGGAAAACAGAATCCAACTCCATCACCCTGCCACGCAGCCTCGCCCTCCTTTCCTCACCCCCTTTTTTCCTGGGCCTGGCTCTGATGATCACCTCCTCTTGGGACCAGGGCCTCCTCGTCTATGCCAACCGTGGGACGGAAGAAGACTTTCTGAGTCTACATACTCAGGGCATCACACTGGAAGGCACCATTGCTCTGACCCGCTACGGGGGTGCAGGACGGGGGGCCAAGGTGAGTGGCAGCCCCCAGGGCGGGGAGCTGGGTGGGGGGGCTGGGGTGAGGGCCAGCTGCCGACAGGAGGCAGGGACAGGGAGGGGACAGAGCAGGGCTGGGTGGTGTGCAGAGCCCTGGGCTGGGGCGGAAGAGGCGAGCTGTATTTGTACCGTTACCACTCATGATGCGCTGTGTGACCCTGGATGCCTCCCCTACACCTCTGAGCCTTGGGAAATAAGTGGATCAGGCAGAATGTTCCACCTTGCTATGCTGGAGTCTAAGTTCTCCTGCGGAGTAGTTCTTCTGAATATTCAACTTAAATCCCTCCTGTTGCCTCCCTCCCAGCCCGCATCTTTTCAGCTAAAAATTTTGACTAAGTATGTCACGTCCATGGTTTTTTAAAAACGTGGGTTTGTTTTCTCTTTAATTTAAAAAGGTATAGAGTGAGGGAAGGGACCAGGGATTAGTGTTTCGTGACTACAGTTTCAGACTGGCAAGGTGAAGAATTCAGTGGGTGGTGGCGACAGCCGTGTAATAACGTGCACGTCCTTCACCCTGCTGAACTTTGTGCTATAACATGGAGATCAGGCCGCCTGGTGGCTCAGACAGTTAAGCCTCTGCCTTCAGCTCCGGCCATGATCCCGGGGTCCTGTGATCGAGCCCCGCATCAGGCTCCCTGCTTAGTGGGAAGCCTGTTTTTCCCTCTTCCTCTGCCTGCCGCTCCCTCTGCTTGTGCTCTCTCTCTCTCTATGTCAAGTAAATAAATAAAATCTTCAAAAAAAAAATGAAGTGGAGAGTGCCATAAATTTTATGGTATCTGGAAAAAGAAAAAAAAAAGAAAAGAAAAGAAAGAAAAGAAGAGAAAAGAAAAAAGAAAAGAAAAGAGAGAAGAGGTGTGGTGGAGTTATACAGATTACAGAATTTTCAGTTTTAAAAAGAAGTTGAGAGTGGAAAAGTTCTCCATCCTCCAAAGAGGTAACCACTTTTTTTTTTCTTTTTAGTTTATGGGAGATCTGCCCACAGTTTCTTTGGAAAAGGCTCATATGAATATGTATTTTTATTTCCCCCTCTTTTTCTATGAAAGCAGCATACTGTATCCACCTTCAAGCTATGCTTTTTTTCACCTTAATACATCCCGGAGATTGTTCTCAGTTGGTACATAAATTGCATCCTTGCTCTTTTTCTTTTTTTGAGATACTGTTTTGTTTTTATGGTGCTAAAATAGAGCAGCATAAAATGAAATCTAATCTAATTATAAAATAAATCTTTAGGGTTTAACCCAGGGGCCTTAAGTTAACCTTTACAATGTTGTGGAACCATCACCACCATCCATTCCCAGGACTCTCGTTCATTCCAAAAGAAACTCTGTGCCCATTAAACACTCACGCCCTTCCTACCTCCTCCCCAGCTCCCGGTAACCTCTAGCCCACTTTCTAGAAACGTACGAATTTGCCTGTTCTAGAAACTTCACGTAAGGGGAATCACACACTATCTTTGTGTCTGGCTTCTTCACTGAGCGTCAGGTTTTCAGGACCCACCGGTGCTGGGTTAGCGCGCCGCTGCTTTTGAAGGCTGAGTGATATTCTCTTGCACGCCGGGCACACCGGCTCGTCTGCTCCTTCTGCCGGTGGACGCATGCCGCTCCCACCTGTGGCTCTGGTGCCCCAGGCTTCAGGAGCACACGCTCCTCTTCCAGGCAGCCGCACGGCGGTCTGTGGCCGGACGCCTCCGTTTCTGCACCAGCCGCGCTGCCAGGCACCAGCCCACCTCTGCCCCAGGGTCTTTGCCACCTCCAGCAGCGTGGCAGTGAACAATTGGTGCTAACGTCCTCCTGCCCGTGGGAAGATAGATTGGCCATACTGAGGAAGGAAGCGGGGAGCAGGCCCTGAGCCCGCCTCCCCCGTGCCCTGAACACAGCTTCATCCACCCCCCGCAGGCTGTGAATGCCGCCAAGTATGGGGTCGCTGGGGTGCTGGTGTACACGGACCCCGCAGACATCAACGATGGGCAGAGCTTCGCCAACGAGACCTTCCCAAACTCCTGGGGCCTGCCTCCGTCTGGGGTGGAGCGAGGCTCCTACTTTGAGTATTTTGGGGATCCCCTGACTCCCTACCTTCCAGCCAATCCTTCTTCCTTCCGCCTGGACCCCAATGCTGCCCCTGGATTTCCTCCAATTCCCACTCAACCCATTGGCTTCGATGATGCAAAAATCCTTCTCTGGTAAGCTCTGGTGCCCCCCCGGAGTCCCCTGCTCCCCACCCCCCGCTCCAGTGGCCCCCAACCTTCAATCCCCATACCCTTCACCTCCTCCCCAGTAACCTCCAGGGGACCTTGGCCCCAGATGCCTGGCAGGGAGCACTGGGTTGTGACTACAAGTTGGGGCCTGGCTTCCGGTCTGACGGTGACTTCCCAGCAGACAGGTGAGGTGGGGCCCCTCCTCCTCAAGGCTCCTCTCCTCTTCCCTTGTTATGCTGCCCTGCCCACCTCAAGCCCTAGCCTTTCCCTTTCTTCTCTCTCCCCACCTTCCCTTGCCTCCAGACTACCTGTCCTGTTTTGGGGGAAGCCAGTGAAAGCTGCATGGCCCACAAGGCCCTGCAGAATTTCACCCCCACTTCACCTCTGACCTCCACGCTCCAGCCACCCCCTCTCTTGAACATGCCAACCTCATTCACAAACCAACACCTCCGTACTTGCTGTTCCATCTGCCTGGAACACCCTTCCCCACACTCCTGCCATTCCTGGCCAGCACCAACCTCCCCACCTGCCACCAGGTATCCTCTCACAGGTGGGCCTGTTAGTGTCCTGCCCACGCAACTTCACCCCTGCAGTGGCTCACTTCCTCAGACTTTGTCTCGCTCCGGGGAGGGAGGTCCCAGAAGGGCGGGGCTGTGTCTGTCCCAGTCACTGCCCAGTGCTTGCCTATGCTAAGTATCCAGTAAGTATTTCACTGCGTCCGTGAAAAGAACTGGAGAGGAAGAGCGGGGCTTGCTTCCTCTTTTTTTTTTCCCCCTTTCTGGTGAATAGAGGACATTTAATATTTCTGTGGTGGTCAAACAGAACACAGGTGGGGAGTAGTACATAGGGGAGGGGCCGAGGGCCCCCTGCCTCTCAGGAGGGGTGGCTTGTGCAGGGGTGTATGTGGGGGCTTCTTGGAAAATAGTCCATGGAGTCTTCTTAGCAAAGGGGCCTGGCCTGAGGTATCATGAGCATCCAACACAGCCAGTCCTTGGCCAAAATGGGGTCCCTCATAGGGGGTCCGTGGAGTCTCACCTCTCTTCCAGCTCCTTTGCTGGAATCCGCACTCCAGCATGATGGGGGACTTGGTCCTAGTGAGGGGTCTGGAGAGCATCCAGGAAGCAGCCCAGGGTTGGGACCAGGGCTCAGGGCCCACGGCCCGAGGAGCTGAGAACCGCTAGGGCTGTGCACCTTCTTTCCCTCTGCCCTTGTTCCTTCTTCCAGGCGGCCCAAGAGCAGAGTGGGGGTGAGCAGGGCCCCCAGCCTCTGCTGAGGCCCAGGGACCTCAGGGTGGGGTAGAGGAAGGGTGGAGACAGGGTCTGGGCCACCAATAGACACTGTAAACTTTCATTTAAAACTGTAACTTCAGGGACTCCGGAGTGGCTCAGTCCATTAAGTGTCTGCCATCCGCTCAGGTGATCCCGGGGTGCTGGGATCCAGTCCCACATCACACTTCTTGCTCAACGGGGAGCCTGCTTCTCCCTCTGCCTGCCTCTCCACCTGCTTGTGCCCTCCCGCGATCGCTCTCTCTCTCTCCCTCTGATAAATAAATAAATAAAGTCTTAAACAAACAAACAAAACACCTGTTACTTAAGTGGAGGGAGGGCTTCCAACCTGGGGCCAGGGGGTGGAGCAAGGAGGCGGAGCAGGGGGTGTGGGAGGCGGCAGAGGAAAAAGCCCACAAAAAGCTTTAGTTTTTGCTTCCGGCATAAGAAAGGTCTTTGGTCATCGGATCAACTCGGGTTGGGGGTGTGGAGGGGAGGGCAGGGAGGGGTGCTGAGGGAGGGCTTTGCTGCCTTTCCAATTACTTGTGGGCCAGAGACTTGGTGGTGTCCCTTTCTTGCTCTGGGCCTCAGTTTCCCCTGCACTGGGTTGGGAGGGGGAGTGGGCAGGCCCAAGACTCTGGTCGCCTCCTTGCCTCCCCAAGCCAGGTGAACGTGAGTGTCCACAACCGCCTGGAGCTGCGGAACTCCTCTAACGTCCTGGGGATCATCCGCGGCGCCGTGGAGCCCGGTGAGCGCCCGCTCAGACCTCCCTGACACCCTAGAGCCCCGCCCCGCCCCGCCCCGCCCCGAGCATCCTCTGACCACGCCCCCTGCGCGCCGCCCGCCGGGCCCCGCCCACACTCGCTCCTCCCGGGTTTCTGAGTCTCTGCTCTTCTCGCCAGACCGCTACGTGCTGTACGGAAACCACCGGGACAGCTGGGTACACGGGGCCGTGGACCCCAGCAGTGGCACTGCCGTCATCCTGGAGCTCTCCCGAGTCCTGGGGACCCTGCTGAAGAAGGGTGAGGCGGCCCCGGTGCCTGGTCTAGGGACTGTCCCAGCAGGCGGTCACGTCCAGCCCACACCTCCCTGAGCTCGTAGGCGTCCTGCCCCACCTCCTCGGCCTCACGCTCCAGTGCCCACTTGTGCCAAGCCCGAGGGCCCCGGGGGCCGACCTGCATGGACGCCAGCCCTGGCCTCGTTCAAGTCGCCCCGTGGGATATGGAGACCTTGTGAAGTGGCCTCCGAGAGCCTCCCGTGCCCCTCCAGCGCCGCCCTGAGCAAGGCAGTGCCCAGGCTCTGACTTCGGGGGGCCTCAAGCCCAGCTGAGGCAGGGATAACAGACAGTCGTTAATTCAAGAGACCCAGAACCCGGGATCATGACCTGAGCCGAAGGCAGCCGCTTAACCGACTGAGCCCCCCAGGCGCCCCTGGTGTGGGATTTTAATCAGAAGAGTGACTTGATGGAGTCCCAGTTGTACACACGTTCTCCTGCTCCAGTGGGGGAGGTTGTGGGGACGAGTCAGAGGCCTTGTCATCCTCAGGGCCCGGAGGGATAGTGCAGCTTGGGCCAAGGTGGGGGCTGTGGGAAGGAGGTCTGTTGATGACAGAGATGAGGGAGAGGACAAGGGGAGGACTTCCGGATCCCCAATTTCTGGTTCGAGCAACCTCGTGTATGGCAGTGCCATTTATGAAAAACAAATCAGGGTCAGAGGGCAGATCTAGGGGGAAGAAAGTGAATTCAGTTCTTCACATGCTGATTTTTTTTTTTAGCTTATTACAAATTGTAGTAAAATATACATACCATAAATTTTACCTTTATTTTTTTTCTCTTTTTTTTAGAGAGAGGGAGAGAGAGAGAGAGAGAGGCAGAGAGAGAGAATCCCAAGCAGGCCCCATGCCCAGCACTCAGCCCAACACGGGGCTGGATCCCACAACCCCGAGATCATGACCCAAGCTGAAATCAAGTTGGACACCCAACTGACTGAGCCACCCAGGCGCCCCTAAAATTTACCTTTCTAACCATTTTTTTAAAAATATCATTTATTTATTTGAGTGAGAAAGAGAGTGAGATCACGGGCAGAGGGGAAGGGTAGAGGGAGAAGCAGACTCCCTGCAGAGCTGGGAGCCCGACTCAGGACTTGATTCCAGGACCCCAACCGACTGAGCCACCAGGCGCCCTCTAACTATTGCTAATGTACAATTCAGTGGCATTAAGTATATTCAGTGTCGTACACCCATCACCACCAACCATCTGTAGGACTTTTTCACCTTCCAGTACATATAACATCCCTAAATTATAACTATATAATTTGAATTGATACCAACTTAATCTCACACAAAAGCTCTAGTCCTGTAAAGCTCTGCCCTTCCCCTTTATGGTACTGATGTCACAAATTACATGTCCGTTTATGCACGTGTGCCCATTCCCATAGTGATTTTGAGGTGCCTAAGGGACATTCCCGGGGACAGGGCAAGCAGGGCAAGCAGGCAGTTGAAGGGGCTGATCTCCAGGGTCGGAAAAGAGACTCCAGAGAGAAACTGAAGAGCTGGTGACATCAATGACACGTAAAACCAACAGGTTGTGATTGAGATCAACTGAGATCGGAGGTGGATGCGGGGGACGAGCTTGTGGAGAGAGGCTGGACTTGTGGCTTTCCCCTCTTCAGTAGTGTAGAAATTTCTTTTTTTTTTTATTTTAAAGATTTTTATTTTTATTTATGTGACGGAGATAGAGACAGCCAGCGAGAGAGGGAACACAAGCAGGGGGAGTGGGAGAGGAAGAAGCAGGCTCATAGCAGAGGAGCCCTGATGTGGGGCTCGATCCCATAACGCTGGGATCACGCCCTGAGCCAAAGGCAGACGCTTAACCGCCGTGCCACCCAGGCGCCCCATGTAGAAATTTCTGTCTCTGTTGTTCAAGTGTTTTCTTTTGAAATAATTCCAGACTTACACGAGATTTGCCAAGATAGTACAAAGGAGCCTTGGACATCGTTCACCCAGACACTCCTGATGTTATGATTTTACCATGTTGGCTCTTTCTCTCTGTATTGTTTTCTGGAGTGTTTAAAAGTTGCAGAAATGCTGCACCTTTACCCATAAACTTATCACGGCATTTCCTGAAAATAAGGACATTTTCTTTCATGGCGGCAAGATAATGATCAGAATGAGGAAATGAACAATGTTGCCAACTGTTCTTATGATGACCTCTAGAGCAAAGAAGTTTCTGACACAAGGGTCAGTGCAGGATCTCCCATTGCCTGTGTGGTAGTGGCGTGTGTCATATGTGATAGTCCCTTCGTTCTTGTCTTTCACGATCCTGAGGTTATTTTGTGGAGCGTCCCTCAATCTGGAATCGTCTGATTCGATTCAGGTTATGCATTTTGGGCAGGAAACAGTGTGAGAATTTGTGATGGTAGCATAGAACCCTTAAATACTTATACAATTTTCATTTAAAACAAAAAGCTGAGAGGGGAGCCTGGGTGGCTCGGTCAAGGTTAAGCGTCCGACTCTTGATCTCAGCTCAGGTCTTGATCTCAGGGCCGTGAGTTCAAGCCCCAAGTTGGGCTCCACGTTGGGCTCCACGTTGGGCTCCACGTTGGGCTCCACACTGGGCATGGAGCCTACTTAAAAAGATAAAATTAAAACAAAGCGCTGAGAAATGATCAAAGGGTACTGAATTGGAACTGGAGATGGGAGCAGAACCAGGAACATGCCGTGCTGTAGGCTGCCGGAGGCTGTGGAAGGCAGTGTGGCCAATTCCTTAAGCCCCTGGACTCGAGAGCCAGACCCTGGACTTGAACCCTGGCTCCATGCCTACCAGCTGTGTAACCCTGGGCAAGTCATTTAACTTTTGTGCGGCTCAGTTTCATCTGTGAAATGGAGACCACAAGGGTCTGTCCCTCAAAGTGTTGTTGTAAGGACTGGCTCAAAATGGATAACGCTTAAGGAGAAACTCACTCCATTATCGAGAGGAGAAGGTTGCGGGAAGGTTCAGCCTCGGATGCGGGAAGCAGACAGTTGGGGTGGAGGGTCCGGAGGTCTACCGAAGGCATACCGCTAAGGAAGGGGGAGCCAGGGCATTCTGGCAGAAGGGACCACCTGAGATTGGTATAGAGGGCAATGTTGGGGGTTCCCAGCACGGGCGGGAGGCTGGGAAAAGGAGGGCGGTGCCTCGGAGAAGGCTGGGCTGGAGACGCAGCGGGACCTACCCTCTGTCACTGGCTGCCCCGCCCTGGCCGGCCCTTCCTCCTCTCCACGTTCCCATCCTGTCCCCCAAGCCACCCCGAGATCCGGCGACCCTGTCCTCCAGCCCTTTATCTCCCTCCCCAGGCACCTGGCGTCCCCGCAGATCAATAGTGTTTGCGAGCTGGGGGGCAGAGGAGTTTGGGCTCATTGGCTCCACAGAGTTCACCGAGGTGAGTTAGGCCTGCGGGGCGGGCAGTGGAGGGATCCCCGAGGCGGGGCCCGGCCGGGCTCACGTCGGGCCCCCACCCGCAGGAATTCTTCAGCAAGCTGCAAGAGCGCACCGTGGCCTACATCAACGTGGACATCTCGGTGTTTGGTACGGCGCGGGGGGCGACTGGGCTGACCCGGGGAGGGGAAACGAAGGGGCGGCGGCCCGAATAGTCTTTCTCTGGTCTTGCCACAGCCAATGCCACTTTGAGGGCGCAGGGGACGCCCCCGGTCCAGAGCGTCATCTTCGCCGCCGCCAAACAGGTGAAAGGAGGGCCGGGCGGGGACGACTGCCAGGGCGGGGTGGGCGGGGCTGGGGCTGGTCCTTATTAGAGGGGCCTGGCGGTGGGACTGAGGCTGGGGGCAGGCCTTGTAGGACCCGCAGGCCTGTGCTTAGGATGGAGACTCAGGTGGGCCCGGCGGGGGACCTCCTCTTGGGCCTGGGGAGGGGCCAGCCCCAGACGAGATTCCCCTCCCGGTCAGATCCCCGCACCAAACCCGGTGGGTCTCAGCATCTACGACAACTGGATCCGGTATTCCAACCGTAGCAGCACAGCCTACGGCCTGGTCCCCAGGTGAGCCCAGGGCCAGGACAGGGGCCCCGGGAGGGCGGGCTGGCCCAGCACCCTCCAGCCTGACCGTCTTTCTTTTCGCAGCCTGGGCTCTCTGGGCGCTGGCAGCGACTATGCACCATTCATTCACTTCCTGGGCATCTCCTCCATGGACATCGCCTACACCTATGACCGGGTGAGTGGGTACCCCTCTGTCCCCCAGCTCATTACGTTGCTCCCCCAGCCCCTTCCTCTCTTAGAGCCTCTCTAGTGCAGACTGAGTCGGGCTCCACCACTCAGTAGCTGTGCTCCCTCCGCCAAGTTTCTTAACCCTTTCTGAGCATGTTTATGCTCGCCTATTATTTTATCAAATTTAAGATATTACTGACAACATTGTGATATGCACTCTCGGAGGGGGGCCACACACTGCCAGTTAGTTGCAGGATGACACTGACTTAAAAAGCATCCTGGGGCTCCCGGTGGGCTCAGTCCGTGGAGCGCGCAACTCTTGATCTTGGGGTCGTGAGTTCCAGCCCCATGTTGGGTGTAGAGATTACTTAAAAAAATAAAATCTTAAAACAAAAGAGGCATTCTGATTCCAGAGATCTTAAAAAATGAAAAAAATGTTTACCCCAGAGTAGATTAAATACAGTATGAAACAGGGATGGATTCATAGCATTGGTGTGCAGGCTGAAATGAGGTAAGGGATGTGGAGTGCCCAGCTTGTCTCCTCCTGCTTGATGCTCCAAAACGCCCTTTCTCCCCATCATGGCCATACCTCTCCTGGGCGGTCGAGCTGGGATTTGAATCCTCTCATCTGACTCCCAAGCCTCAGGCTCTTCTCCGTCATGTGAAATGGGAAACTGGCAGCTGACCCAGCTCTGCCGCTATTAGCTGTAAGGTCAGGCTGGTGACTTAATCTCTGAGCCTCAGTTTCCTCCTCTGTAAAGTAGGAATTATGATTCGAGATAATGTCCCTGTGTTGTAGCTCACTGTTGGTACACCTCCCCCCCTTCCCATCCCAAGCCTGTCACCTTGGCTTTGTTCCCCTAGAGCAAGACCTCAGCCAGGATCTACCCCACCTACCACACAGCCTTCGACACCTTTGGTTACGTGGACAAATTTGTGGACCCTGGTGAGGAGGGGGCAAAGGGATCCTGAGGCTGGGGGAGGATGAGCCGAAGACTGAGCCCTGGCATGGTCACCCTCCCTGCAGGCTTCAGCAGCCACCAGGCTGTGGCCCGGACAGCAGGGAGCGTGCTTCTGAGGCTCAGTGACAGCCTCTTCCTTCCTCTGAACGTCAGTGACTATGGAGAGACCCTCCGAAGTTTTCTGCAGGCTGCCCAGCAGAACCTTGAGGGCCTGTTGGAACAGCATGGCATCAGTCTGGGTACGGAGCCCCCTTGACATGGGGGTGCGGGGAGCCCTGCTCCTCCAGGGCTGAAACGCTGGCTGTTCCCCACAGGGCCCCTGGTGACTGCAGTGGAGAAGTTTGAGGGGGCAGCCGCGGCCTTGGACCAACACATATCCGCGCTGCAGAAGGGCAGCCCTGAGTGAGCAAGGGCAGCAAGCAGGTGTCTGGGAGGGCGGCATCCGGGGCAGGATGCAGGCTGGCAGCCGGGCTGCTGGTTCCGGGGTGACGAAGGTCCTGCCGCTTCCAGCCCCTTGCAGGTCCGGATGCTCAACGACCAGCTGATGCTCTTGGAGCGGACCTTCCTAAACCCGCGAGCCTTCCCCGAGGAACGTTACTACAGGTGAGTCTGTTCCGAAGCTCCCGGCAAGTGCAGCGGGGTGAGGCTGGGCAGTGGGCACCCACCTGAGGGAGGAGAATCCAAGAGTTTGCTGGCCTTCAGAGCACAAGCCAGCCCCTTGAAACAGCTGGGGAATCCGGCTCAAAGGATGGGAGGCAATCAGTCAAGGTCACCCTGGAACTATAACCTGGATCTCTCACCACCACTGCTGGAAGGGACCCAGCTTTCGGAGGCAGTGGGGAGGCGCCTTTGTGCCTTGCTATCCACAGATGAGCCCGTTCCAGGCCGAAGCTCCTCTCTTTCCTGGTCCCTGAGTGACTTCACTTCTCCCCCATGTCTCCCGGCAGCCACGTGCTCTGGGCACCCCGCACCGGCTCTGTAGCCACATTCCCCGGCCTGGCCAATGCCTGCTCCAGGGCCATGGACACCGGCCTTGGGTCTGCAGCCTGGGCTGAAGTGCAGAGGCAGCTCAGCATCTTGGTGGTGGCCCTGGAGGGCGCAGCAGCCACCCTAAGGCCTGTGGCTGACCTCTGACCCCAGCTCCCCACCGTCCTTCATCCTAACGTTCTCCTACTCCAGTTTTTCTTGGGTGTGTCCCGGTCTTCCCTAATGCCAACCTGAGGCACAATCGCGGGACCCTATCAAGCTTCGGAGACAACAGCTTAGGGTCTCACCAGTTGTGGACACCTGAGGGGAGTAAGAAGCCTTCCTCGTTCCGGGTCTTGGGTGGCGGAGGGTGAAGAACAGGAGACAGGAATGGTGGGGTGTGGGTGGGTAAGGATGGGATGCATAATGACAACCAGAGATCACCAGAGCCACCCCTCAGGGACCAGCAGGGAAACTGAGGCCCGGTATGGGCAGTCTGGGTTCTTCTCCCCATATACCCCTATCGTGTTTCAACTCCACCCTGCCCTCCCCTGAATAAACCAAGCAGAGTTATTGTCCCTACAAAACAAGTTCCTTTAATTGTGTAAATTACGAAAAAAGAAACCTGAGTGCTTAGATCCAGTCCTGGGCTCTGGGAGAGGGCAGGGCTCCTCCTCATGCTGGGGACTTCGATCTGTCCACACCCTCATCTTCTTCCTCTGCCATGACCACCTCCTCCAGGGTGCGCCCTGCAAGTTTGCTCCCCACCAACACTTTGCAGGTCCCAGCAGGCGGCAGCCCTTCCTCAGTGTAACGACCCCTGAGAAACACAACTCTTTCCTGTCCATCCAAGGGCAGTCCGTGGGCCTGGCACAGGTCCCGCGCCTCTTCGGGCCCATCCAGGGCCAGCAGGCGGACCATGAAGCCCAGAGGCAAGGTCTGGCCTTTGGGGGTGCTCAGGGCACGAGCGAGGCGGGCCAGGGCTCCCCGGCGGGCACGGCCTATGTGGCACCGGACCGCGCAGCTCTGCAGGTAGGGCAGAATCCGGAGCAGGCGGAACAGGCGGGCGGCGTTGCCTTCGCGAAAGGCGGAGTCCACAGCCAGGGCCCTGCGCAGGGCCGGGCAGGAACGCAGGGCCTCAGGGAGCTGCAGAACCTCATGAAGGGCCTCCACGGAGCCTGTGAGGGCAGAAGCCAGAGTGCGAACTCCTCGTCTTTCCCATCCCGGGCACCTTCCATCCCATCCCGCCAGGCCTCCCCCCATCTCTCCTCCCAAAGCCTGGGGTCCTCAGCCAGGCCCACCTCTGGCCTGCCACCCAGCTCAACTCCGACCTTGCCCCACCTACCTTCCACTCTGGCCACGCCCTTCNGAGCTGCAGAACCTCATGAAGGGCCTCCACGGAGCCTGTGAGGGCAGAAGCCAGAGTGCGAACTCCTCGTCTTTCCCATCCCGGGCACCTTCCATCCCATCCCGCCAGGCCTCCCCCCATCTCTCCTCCCAAAGCCTGGGGTCCTCAGCCAGGCCCACCTCTGGCCTGCCACCCAGCTCAACTCCGACCTTGCCCCACCTACCTTCCACTCTGGCCACGCCCTTCCCCTGGGCCAAGCTCACCTTCCCTCCCTCTTTTTTCCATCAGCCCCTTCCACAGCCTTATCTGAATGAGTCGCCAGAGCCCCTTCAAACAGTCTGCAGCCAGACTGGATCCACAAAGCGAGGCATTGTGTTTGGATGAGGGAGACAGGCCCAGATAAGTTCACAACTTGCCTGAGGCCGTCTTAGAGTTCAAATGTAGGAGAATTTGACACAACATAATCCAAGTTTCAGACTTCAGACCCACAGCCCTTTCTCCACTTGCCCTAGCTGCTGCACAGATGAGGAAGCTGGCTCAGCGGTCCACCCCGTAAGGCCTTTTCCCCGAGGACATTCTGCCTCTGCTTCCCTTCCACAAGAATCATGCACACCGGAACCTTGGGCCACTTTTGTAAACTGAGGCTTCTGACCCGTTAGTGGGTTTTGAAACCAAGAGCATTTTATTTTTAAATTTTTTAAAAAAGATGTTATTTATTTGTCAGAGAGCACAA
>NC_048233.1:83821619-83823878 GCF_002007445.2 Ailuropoda melanoleuca | reverse complement strand
GGGTCTTGGGTGGCGGAGGGTGAAGAACAGGAGACAGGAATGGTGGGGTGTGGGTGGGTAAGGATGGGATGCATAATGACAACCAGAGATCACCAGAGCCACCCCTCAGGGACCAGCAGGGAAACTGAGGCCCGGTATGGGCAGTCTGGGTTCTTCTCCCCATATACCCCTATCGTGTTTCAACTCCACCCTGCCCTCCCCTGAATAAACCAAGCAGAGTTATTGTCCCTACAAAACAAGTTCCTTTTATTGTGTAGGAATTACGAAAAAAGAAACCTGAGTGCTTAGATCCAGTCCTGGGCTCTGGGAGAGGGCAGGGCTCCTCCTCATGCTGGGGACTTCGATCTGTCCACACCCTCATCTTCTTCCTCTGCCATGACCACCTCCTCCAGGGTGCGCCCTGCAAGTTTGCTCCCCACCAACACTTTGCAGGTCCCAGCAGGCGGCAGCCCTTCCTCAGTGTAACGACCCCTGAGAAACACAACTCTTTCCTGTCCATCCAAGGGCAGTCCGTGGGCCTGGCACAGGTCCCGCGCCTCTTCGGGCCCATCCAGGGCCAGCAGGCGGACCATGAAGCCCAGAGGCAAGGTCTGGCCTTTGGGGGTGCTCAGGGCACGAGCGAGGCGGGCCAGGGCTCCCCGGCGGGCACGGCCTATGTGGCACCGGACCGCGCAGCTCTGCAGGTAGGGCAGAATCCGGAGCAGGCGGAACAGGCGGGCGGCGTTGCCTTCGCGAAAGGCGGAGTCCACAGCCAGGGCCCTGCGCAGGGCCGGGCAGGAACGCAGGGCCTCAGGGAGCTGCAGAACCTCATGAAGGGCCTCCACGGAGCCTGTGAGGGCAGAAGCCAGAGTGCGAACTCCTCGTCTTTCCCATCCCGGGCACCTTCCATCCCATCCCGCCAGGCCTCCCCCCATCTCTCCTCCCAAAGCCTGGGGTCCTCAGCCAGGCCCACCTCTGGCCTGCCACCCAGCTCAACTCCGACCTTGCCCCACCTACCTTCCACTCTGGCCACGCCCTTCCCCTGGGCCAAGCTCACCTTCCCTCCCTCTTTTTTCCATCAGCCCCTTCCAGAGCCTTATCTGAATGAGTCGCCAGAGCCCCTTCAAACAGTCTGCAGCCAGACTGGATCCACAAAGCGAGGCATTGTGTTTGGATGAGGGAGACAGGCCCAGATAAGTTCACAACTTGCCTGAGGCCGTCTTAGAGTTCAAATGTAGGAGAATTTGACACAACATAATCCAAGTTTCAGACTTCAGACCCACAGCCCTTTCTCCACTTGCCCTAGCTGCTGCACAGATGAGGAAGCTGGCTCAGCGGTCCACCCCGTAAGGCCTTTTCCCCGAGGACATTCTGCCTCTGCTTCCCTTCCACAAGAATCATGCACACCGGAACCTTGGGCCACTTTTGTAAACTGAGGCTTCTGACCCGTTAGTGGGTTTTGAAACCAAGAGCATTTTATTTTTAAATTTTTTAAAAAAGATGTTATTTATTTGTCAGAGAGCACAAGCAGGGGGAGCAGCAGACAGAGAAAGAAGCAGGCTTCCTGCTGAGCAAGGAGCCCGATGTGGGACTTGACCCCAGGACCCTGGATCATGACCTGAGTCGAAAGCAGACGCCTAACTGAGGGAGCCACCCAGGCGTCCCCCAAGAGCATTTTATTACAATCAAATACAACAGAGTTTATTAGAATGCACCATCCATCCACAGGAAGGATCTAATATCTTGAAACTAATGTGTCAGATATATTCTTGGCTGTTTTGCAAGGGAGTTTTAAAAAGTTTGGAAATCAAACAAGGCTAGTATTTCCGCTCCAACCCCGTCCTCTCCACTTTTATTACCCCCCCCCAAATTGAGACCCAAATATAGGAAGGGACAGGCCAGAAGGCCCACGTGGGGGTTCAGTGGCTCTTGTGCATTGACTCGACATACATTTAGAAGGCAGGCATGGGGAGGGAGTTAATGGTGAGATAGTAAAGCTTCTCTTTCCTTCCCCGGCCTCCACTGTCCCCAAGGAGGCACCAAGTCCGCCCCGCTGCCGAGACCCCGACTCACCCAGATTATAAAGCAGAAAGAGACCCTGGAAGGCGGCCTGGCGGGGATGCGGCCCGGCGCCTTGCGCGTAGCAGCGCCGCAGAGAGCCGAAGCACTCCTGCACCTGCGCCTGCAGCAGCACCGGGTCCGCCGGCCCGCGCGCCGCGTCCGGCCCCAGCCGCGCCACCACGGCCAGCAGCACGGCCAGCGCCGCCTCCAGCACCGCCG
>NC_048233.1:83765772-83819843 GCF_002007445.2 Ailuropoda melanoleuca | reverse complement strand
AAAAAAAAAAACAAAGTGGCAGGTGTGGTCAAGGAGCTTTGAATCATTATTTGTCTCATTCTTGGTCCAGTTACATACAGAAATGACCCCTAGCATTACAAGACCAGGATATCAGGCCAGGCCCCAGGGAGAGTAAAAGGGAGTCGCTGGCAGTGCTGGAGCTAGAGTCCTGGGTACGGGTTCACTCCCTCTCAGGAGGGGAGTTGGGACAGGTGCAGGTGCAAGATTTCTTCTGCCCTCTTCAGGTACTCGGCCGCCTTCTTCTTCACACCCTCCCGGCGGGCAGGTGATGGGTCACCTGTGAACAGAGAATGGCTCAGCTGAGATCCCTGGTTTCAGAACCCCTGGTCTAGCCCCTTACAGTTCACAGAGCATGAACATGTGTCTTTCCCCACCTCCCGGGGACTCAGATCTATGCTCCTCATTTTACAAATACTAAAACTGAGGCCACAAGAGGTAAAGAAACCGCCCAAGGTTACACCGTTGGTCAGTGTTGAGCAATTCTGATCCTTGACTTATTTGTCTTTCACTTTCCCTTCCCTTCACTCCACCGTCCGTGACTCTAGGCCTGACCTCCCACCTCGCAGCGGTACTCACCAGGAACGCCCTGTAGCAGGACGTGCACGCCGTCCCGGTAGCCCTGCAGAGCCGCAGCGTAGGCACCTGCCTTCTCATCCCGCAGAGCCTGGGTGATGAGCTCTGTGGCTTGGCTCAGATAGGCAGGGGCCGGCCGGCCTTCCTCGTCCCCTTCCTCCTCCTGCCCTCCAGGCTCCCAGGGTTCCTGGTCCAACCTTTCAGACTCTGCCTCCATCGCCGCCAGCTCACCCACATGGATGGGACTGGGGCCTGCACCTTCTACAATCAGATACGGACGACTCAGGCCAAACTGCCCTCCGTTTCCCAGGGCCTGTGGCCCATCTCCAGACCTTTCTTGCCCCGCAAGGTACCAAGCTGCCCCCGGTGGAGGGAAGCGGTGTCTGAGCAATTCAAAAGCCATTCATGAATAACAGACTAGCCGTGATCGATTTAATTGGTGGAATTCCTGTGATTTTGTAAAGAACCTTCCTGATTCTTTCTCTAGGTACATATTAACATTAGTTTGCGAGGTCTGGGTCACTGGGCCTCCTTCCCTCCTGACTACAGCTGATCTTTTGTAGTAGATCCAAATCCAAGAATTCCCTCCGCAAAATTTAACTGAAGGATGCCAGACCAACTAAGCCAGGCCAAGGGTAGAAACGCTCCAAACCTTGGAATGTCAGAATAATAGATGCAGAGAATCTCAGCTCTTCAACTTCAGCTGAGGACCCAACTATGAAGACAGGGGGGGGCGGGCATCCTCACATTCCAGAGAGAAGGTCTCATTCTAAACCCCAGGACTGGCCAAAAGGGGGCCAGACATCCCCTCTGCAGCTTATACAAGAGAAGGCTAGAGATTTGGTCCATCTTTGGTGAAAAGGCCTTTGGAGGGAAGGTACCAGAACAGGAAGCCATGGCACACTCCTGGCCTAGAGAGGGAAGGGTAGGCAGTTCTCTAATCCCATCCCAGTGACCCCGTGAGGAGACTGGGGGCCTCCTGCAGGCAGGGAAGATGACCTCTCACTTCCCAGCTGGACATACAGCCCTTCCTGTGTTGCCCATGGAGCAGAGGGCAGAAGAATTCTTAGCAGGCCCTAATGTGAGTACGAGAGTTCGATGCATGTGTCGAAGAGAGAGACAAGCGCCAGCTGCTTGCTGGGGGATTCTGACGCTGAGGGACTTGCTGGAGGCGCCCACAACAGGGGGGCAAGGAGATGAGGCAGCGGCTAAGCAAACTGTATTTCCAGGCTCTGACTCAGCAAGAGCTCGGGCGTTTTCTTATGGGCCGAGGGAATGTCTCATGGGAGCTACGTTCTAGGAGCCTTAACAGGCTCCTGGCCACTGGGCACCCCAGCGACCCCGCCCCCACTTTGCCCCTAATCCCTTCTTCCCCAGGCCAGCCGTGGAGGGGCTGAAGGAGCAGGGACGGCAGGAAGCAGAACTAGAAGAGGAAAGGGCTCTCCTCCCAGGCGCGCAGGGCGGTGCTGTGCAGCGGGATAACTGGGTGGGACACTAAGGTCCCGACTTGGGTCGGACCCGGGGTGAGTGAACCCCAATGCCTGAAACCGATCTGAGGGTCTGCCCAATAGGTCACCATAGGGCAAAGAAGAAAGGCCAACAAAATGGGCTTAAAAAGATGGGAGGATTCCAAACTGAAACCCTCTCATGAGGATCCTGGAGCAGATCAGCCGCTCCGACACCCCAGCTGGAGGAACAGACCTTGAGAATGAAAGGGTCCACTGTCCCAGAGCCTGGGACTCTCAGCTCCAGGACCCAGACCTCCATGGGAAGAGGTGGGGGGGCTTCCCCCTTCCATGGCGGGTCTGGGGTGCCCCCGCATGCCCGGGCCTCCCGTGGGAGGGCCTCCTGTGCTGCTCTCTGAGCCCAAGCCTCACGCCCCTGCCCAACAGGCCTCTCCTGCTTTCAGGATCTGCAGTGCGACCCCGAGCCAGCCACGAAACCCCAGCTTGGGCTTCCAAAGGACAGAACTCAAATCCTCCCAAGCCAGTGTGACCCCTGCCTGTTCCAAAGCTCTCTCAGGGAGAAGAGCCACCTCTCCCTGAGGAGATCTCCCCTTCCTTCCTCCGAGGTTGCTCACTGTCCAGGGGCACCCAGCTCGCGAGCCCTGGCACCGGGCGCCTGCTTCCAGTGCTAACGCCGTCAACTGGCCGCGGCGGGGCGACCTTCTAGGATTTACACAGGCACTACACACGCTAGTCGGTGGCTCTGCCCCCCCTCCTTGCCCCGACCTCAGCTTCTCCCCCTACTCCCGCTTGTCCCAGCTTGTTACCTTCCCTGGAGAAGGGGTCGAAGAGGGCAAGCTCGGCCTCTGTGAGGGGGCCTCGGGCAGGGGAACTGGACGCTTCCTCAGTACTCCCACAGTTAAAGAGGAGATCCAGGGCCTCCTGGGCAGGGCTGGAGGGTGGCGGATCCGCTGTGGAATAAATCATTGGGGACGATCATGCCTGTCCTTATCATCTACCAGCTTTCAAAACGCAATTCCCCTCTAACTCCTGTGGCACCCAAGGGCATAGACGAGCCCCCTCTTCATAAGGGTTGTACCCCTTTTACAGACTAAGAAACTACGGCCTACACAAGGAAAATGGCCCGGCGAGAGCTCCTCAGCACGTTACGAATCGATCCCAGAACGCCGGGATCACGCCCTGAGCCGAAGGCAAACGCTTAACGACTGCGCTACCCAGGCGCCCCGCGCCGCAGAACTTTTACTAAGCTCGCTGAGGAGGTGTGTGCCCTCCACCACCCCCACACCCTCCAGCCCCGGCTCCCTCACCAACCCCCATGTACCTGGCACCTCCAGTTCCTCGAGGCCTCTCCTCTCTGCAGGGAGCGGCTGGGGCAGCCAGGGCTCCTCAGGGGGCGGTGTGGGGATCAGAGGGGGTGGCAGGATGTGCAGGTGTCTGGACAGGTCGGAGGGCCGGGTCACCTCCCCACCCTGCAGGAGAGAAAGACAGGGAAGGAGTGGGGTGGGGGGGTGTCTCAGGGTACAGCCCAGTGGGCAGGTAGGCTTCCCAGGTGCTGGGGACGAGGGACAAGCAGGGACACGTACCCGGAAGAACTCCTTGAGCTGGGGGCTGTTGTTGAGCGCAGGGACGTGCACAGTGAAGCGAAGCAAGTCCTCGGCCCCCTTCCGCCGCTCTTCAATCACTGAGGCCTCAAACCGGCCTGCAGCCCCCCAGGACGAGGGGTGGGGAGAGAAGCAGTGATCCACAGGGGTCACCTTCCTGCTTCTGCCGGAGAGGATCCCAGCAACCAGCTGCTCTCCTCCCCATTCTGCCAGCAATCTGCCCTGGCTCCTCCTGGGGGTGGGGGCTGGGGTGCTTGCAAGCAGGGACCAAGCTCCCTAGTCCAGTCCTCCAGGTACCAGATGTTTATGGAGCACCTACTAAAGTGCTCAGTTCAGAAGAGGAATGGGAGGGAAGCAAGGTGTCTGCTCTCATGGATTCACGTCCTAGACAGGGGAGGCGGTGGGCAACCATCAAGAAACAAGATCATTTCAGATGTTGCTGATGTAATGGAGAAGTGACTTGCCCAAGGTCACACAGCAAGTAGCTCCTTTTTCACAGTCTCCCTGCTCTGTTCTAGGTATGCCGCGGAATGAGCTAACTCTGACCTAGTAGCTGGCTACACGGTCCCCAGCCTGGCGTCACCAGCTGGCAGCAACCCTTCGCCTTGTGTGAAAGAGTATCTCACGTGAGTCTAGAGACCCAAATAACAGATCGGTCCTGTCCACTGCAACACATCATGAGCGGCGTGTGCAGTTACTAGTTTTCTTGTAGCCACGTTAAACAGAAACAGGTCAACTCAACTTTAATAATCTATTCCACTTAACCCGGTATATCCAAAATAGTCTCATTGGCACATGTGATCATATATAAATTATCGCCATGGTTCACCATCTATTTCACTGTGTGTTCGACCCATAAGGCCCACCTCAGCTCAGACTCCCCACCTCTGGCTCACAGCTGCTGTTTTTGAACAGCGCAGGGCTAGAGGCGACACCAGCTCCCAGGGAGGAATTCTGGTTCTGCCACTTACAGCCAAGCCCCTTTATGACCCTGAGCCTCAGCTGCCTTGTCCTGAAAACGGGGCTAAGGAAGACGGAATGCTGAAGGGCTCCACACACACTGAAGGCTAGGCTGCTCTGAGCCTCAGTTCCCCCACGTGTGAAATGAGGCTGTCTCTAAGGGCTGGGGGTGTTGGCCCCCCATCCAGCCCCCACCAGCAGGGGTCCCCTCCATCTCTGGCCTGAATGCCTAGATCAGCACTCACCAAACACCTGGGCGCGGGGAAAGGCCGGGAACTCCTCCAGGCGGCGGAAGAGGTTGCGGTGGGTGTAGGCCAGGTCCCCATGCAGCTTGCGGAAGTCGCTGTACCGCTTCCAGACCACCACCTGCCAGGGACACAAGCCTTGACCCCGGCTGGCAATGGTGATGGTGGAAACAGGCTTCCCCCTCCCCAGCCTGGGCCAGCGCATGCATGCATGCGTGCGTGCGTGCGTGCCCATGTACGTGCGTGCGTGGCTTGGGGCACAGCAGCTGCTCCTCCCAGGGCCGAGGAGTTACCAGTTGTTCCTTTGCTGCTCCTGCATCTGGAACTGGGGAATGGGCCCCTTCCTCCCAGGAGCCTCACCTCTTTGACATCTTCTGGGTCCCTCTTTGAGATGAACTGAGGAAGAGAGGCAAGAACCAGGTGAGACCAGAGACTGACATCCGACACCCCATCGCCCAGTAAAATCCAGGGATGCCCCAGGTGCCTCCCAGCCCTCGTCAAAGGGGCAGTGGCCTTTGGCGGTTGGCCGCTGGTATCAAGGTGTCCTGACTTCAAGGTTTTGTGTCACCAGCAGTTTTTCTATCATGTGCTAGTTTCTTCATCTGCCAGATGGGAGGATCCCATCCAGACCCCTTGGTCCTCAGCCCAACTTTTATCCCCGTTCCTTCACGAATCTGCGCGTCATCCTAGCGCAGGGGCTGCGTTAATCCTCTCTGTATCGTTCCAATTTTGTACGTGTGCTGCCGAAGCCAGCACTATCTCACTTCCTTCGAAGGGCCAAGGCCCGGCATCTCCTTCTGAAATCAAAGAACCTCCAGTCCTCTAAAGAATGAGGTTCTGTCCCAGAAGCCACTCCTTCCTTCAGTGAGAAAGCCTCTGTGGGGCTGCGGAAGAAAGCAACCCTGGGGTTGCGACCCGGGGAAGAGGAGAATGGGTCTGAGCTGGAAAGAAGGCTCCGTACTCACTATGGTATATTCGTAATAATTAGAAAATAACATTCTCCAGCGTGGACTACTTGATAGTTTTCCAAACATCTCTTAATTGTCCTAGATCTGGAGGTGGCAGATACAATTAACACGCCCATTGTCCAGACGAGGAAGAGGAGGGGCAGAGAGGGGACGTGACCTGTGCAAGATCACACAGCACGTTTTGCAAATGATCTATCTGATAACGAGCTGATATCCAAAATATATAAAGAACTCCTACTCAACACCAAAAAACCAAAACAATCCAATTTAAAAATGGGCAGAGGGGGTGCCCAGGTGGCTCAGTCGGTTGAGTGTGGGTCTCTTGATATCAGCTCAGGTCATGATCTCAGGTCATAAGACTGAGCTCCGTGCAGGGCTCCGTGCTGGACGTGGAGCCTGCTTAAGATTCTCTGTCTCTCCCACTCTCTCTGTCTCCCCCACTGGCTCGCGGAAGGAAGGAAAGGAGAGGGAGAGGACAGGACGAACACTGGTAAAGGTAACTCAATAAATATATATAAAAAAAAATGGGCAGAGGACCTGAATAGAATTTCTCCAAAGAAGATATACAGATAAGCAACAAACACATGAAAAGATGCTTCACATCACTAAGCACCAGGGAAATGTAAATCAAAGCCACAATGAGCTTTCACCTCACACCAGTCAGAACAAAAAGGTAAGAAATAACAAGTGCTGGTAAAACCGTAGAGAAAAGAGAACCCTCGCGCAGTGTTGGTGGGAATGTAAATCAGAGCACCACTGTGGACAACAGTGTGGGATTTCCTAAAAAGTTAATAACAGAAATACTACTGGACCCAGTAATTCCACTTCTGGGGTACTTACCCAAAGAAAACAAAAACACTAATTCAAAAAGATATATGCACCCTGATGTTTACTGAAGCACTATTTACAGCAGCCAAGATACGGAAGCGATCTAAGTGTCCATCAATAGGTGAATGGATAAAAAAAATGTCGTAGATATATGCCACGGAATATTACTCGGCCATAAAAAAGAACGAAATCTTGTCATTTGTGACAAGACAGATGGACTGAGAAGGTATTATGCTACATGAAATAAGTTGGACAGAGAAAGACAAATACCACATGATTTCACTTATATATAGAATGTAAAAAACTAAACAAAATAAACAAAACCAGAAACAGACTCATAAAGACAGAGAATAAACTGGTGAGAATAAACTGGTGGTTGCCAGAGGGGAGGTGGATGGAGGGGTAAGTGAAATAGATGAGGTGGGTTAAGAGGTACAAACTTCCAGTTGTACAGTAAATAAATCAGAGAGACGAAAAGTACAATATAGGGAATATAGTCAATAATATTGCAATAACTTTGTATGGTGACCAAGGGTCAACTACACTTACCATAGTGAGCATTTCATAATGAACATGAATGTCGAATTGCTATGTTGTGCACCTGAAACTAACATATTATTGTATGTCAACTATACCTCAGTTAAAAGTTTTTTTAAAAGATTACATACCAAGTAAGAGGGACTGTTAGGACTGAAACCCTGGCCGTTCCTTTTCACAATAGACTCAGCCTGAAATATCTTGGGTAAAAGAAACTAGATTTAAAAACTGTTGAGGAATATATATCCCTGACAAAGGAGTCCTATCCAGAATATATAAAGAACTACAGATCAATACTAAAAAGACAAACAACTCAACTTTTAAAATTGGGCAAAATATGTGAACAGGCACCTCCCACAAAAGGTGTCTGAATGGCCAATAAGATTATGAGAATATGCTCGACATCATCAGTCATCAGAGAAATGCAAACTACACTCTGATGAGATGTTACGTGACCCACCCACCGAAAATGCCAAAAACTGAAGGCGCTGATGATACCAAGTGCTGGTGAGAATGGGAGTATGAAACAGTACTTTGGAAAGTACCGCTTTGGAAAACTGGTTCTTCTTCTTCTTCTTTTTTTAATGATTTTATTTTTAAATAATCTCTACACCCAATGTGAGACTGGAACTCACGATCCCGAGATCAGGAGTCGCACATTCCACCCACGGAGCCGGCTAGGTGCCCCTGATGTTGGTATTTTAAAGAGATGACCTAGATAAAAGAACCTGGAAAGGACCAGGTAGCACAATTACATTTCAGAGGCACAAGGACAAGCCTTTGGAGATAAATAGGGAAGGTTTAGGGATTGGGAAAAAAGACTGGCAGATTTTGAATTTTCTGGAGCCACACCTGAGTCCTGTGAAGATTCAAGGTGTAAAACAAGGACAGCTGTTTTTAATTCCTCAGGGAATTGGCTTGCCACCTAAAAGATATCAAAAGACTGACACATCCATGTTGGAAAGTTTTTCTGTCCTTTTGGGTACATTTAGCAGAGAGGTGAAGGCCAAAAAAAAAAAAAAAGAAAAAAGTTCTAATCAGGTCTCAATATCAACCACCAACCTGGCCAACTTCCAACCACAGAGCTACGTAAACATTCTTCTAAATATTTTGTCAGTTTCAGCTAGGACCAACAGCAAACAGCGCCCCGGAAACTGGTAATTTCTGGGACAACTACGCATGTAGCTATCAAATGACCCAGCAATTCCGCTCTTAGGTACAGACCAAGAAAAAATGGGTGCACGTGTCCATAAAAAGACTTGTACATGAATGTTCATACAATTCTACTTGTAACAACTAAAAAATGTTTTAGACACAACCCAAATGTCCAACAACAGGAGAATGAATAAAGAAATGGTGGTATATTTCTACAGGGGACTACTATCACAAAGCAATAAAAAACAACACACTACTTACACATGCAACAACATGGATGAATTCCAAAAACATTACATAGAGAGTGAAAAAGGCCAGACACAAGCGAGTATTTTCTGTGTCATGATTTCATTCGGATGAGGTTCAAGAACAGACAAAACTAATCTACAGTGACAGAAGTCAGGACAGTGGTTACTTCTGTGAGAGAACTATAGATTGGAAAGATAAAAGAAAGTCTCTGGGGTGAGGAGAATGTCTGTCTCCTGATCTGAGCACTACCTGCGCAGATACATAAACAGGTATAAAATTACCGAGCTCTGTACACTTAAGATTTATGCACATTACTTACATAAATGATGTCTCAGTGTAAACAATTTACAAGGGGAAACAACGAAAAACTGAGGAATCCCAGCAAGTGACGTGCGGAACTGTGTGTAAATAATAGACTGGATACTCATATCTGCTTTTACACGTAGGGTTTACTGCAAGGACAAATAAGGAACTGGAAGCATTGGTTGTCACCAAGATGGCAGACGAATGGGAATGGTAAAGGAGGGAAAACAATTTCTCTTTCAAAGTTATAAAAACATATTGAAGTTATGCACGTTACCTGCTTACAAACCAACAGAAAGATTTATAGGAAAAGGGTACAGACCCTTCCCACCCCCCAGTCTGGTCTTCCTAGGGACTATCTGTGTGTGTGTGTGTTGGGGGGGCAAGGGAAAGACATAAAAGATATGGGAAAATTTTTAAACATCTAGGATTCTGCATTTAAATCACTTTGGAAGTGTCTTTGTGTTTTTGCTTCCCTTTAACAGTTACTAATGTACAGTTTAATAGTTGCCTAGTTTAAAATTCTAAAGGTACAAAACAACTTACAGTGAAAAGTCTTCCCCCAACCAGTTCTCCTATATCAGTCTACAGATATTCTTTTATACTTTCTGTTTTAAAATTCTTTACATAGCTTCCCCCATGTATCTATAAAATCTGCTTCTAACGTTGTTACTGCTTCGTAATCAACTTCGGTCTTTCTCTACTGACTTCCTGCTGTGACTGTGAAGCTAGAGACTTACTCTTGAAAACTTCTCTTGAGCTATATGAATTTTTAAAGTCATAGGTATTTTTTTAATTAAAAATTAAACTTTTAAAAAGGGCTTTTATGTAAATATCAAACAAACCAGTTAACACAACTTACTCCAAGAGATTGGAGAACTAACTAGTATTTGGACTGAGCCAGAGTTTTCGTGTTAATTTAAATAAATTCACAGCCTGCTGTGCCGGCACACTTTGGGCGTGGGAACCCACCCCTCCCACTCCGAGAACTGCCGTCCACGCCCTTTTAAAAGGACAGCGCCCTCCCAGGGCCGCACCCCCTGATGGCTAAAGAAGTAAACGAAGACTATTATGGCAACCTCCCCTTAAAGGGAAATCCATTTCTGTCGTCTAAAAAGGGAGCGTCCAGTAGTGCCTTGCCTTAAGGTAAAACACAGCCCCGCTCCTGTTAAAAGGGTAAAGGTCCCCGCCGGGCCCCACCTCACCTGCGCGGTCACTTTATACTCAGTGTAGCCCTTGGGGTGGGTCCGGGGGTCGGAGACTGTGTAGTGCCGCAGGAAATCGTCCTTCGCCTGGCGGGACATGGCAACCGAGCCGGAGTGGAGCTGACCGCCGGCCTCGGCCTCCTCCACGCCGCCCCCGCCCCTCCGGGTCAGTCTCCGCCAGCCACTGTCTCTCCAGAGTCTGCGCCCTCCAGCCTCGGGCCCAGGGAGCTGGTCGCAAGTGACGGCGCAGTTCTCGGCCTGGGCGTTGGGCCAGGGAGCGTCTAAAAAGTTCTCGGTGGCTGGTAAAGCGTGAACTAGGTGATTTAAGAGTTAAGGACTGGGGAGGCTGATCAGAGGGCTCCGAGCAGTGTTCAAGCCCGCCCCGTCCAACGTGTCTAAACGATTTCTCTTCTGCTTCCCAGTACCTTTCTCTCATCCACCCCCCCAACTTTTATTGTGTCCAGTGCGTGCCAGATGTGGCCAAATCATTTCCCTGTCTCCCTCCATCGGATTCGCTAATTCATGTTTTCTGCAAGGGTAGGGGAAGCAAAAAGAGCTCCAGAGAAGCAGGATGGCTTCACAGGTTTTGAAGTCACACTTCTTACCAGCTGTATGAGTTTCCTTTAACTTAAGTTTCTCGTCTCTAGAGTGTTGATAGTGTTTATAATAGGGAATGTTTATAATAGAAATTACTTCAGAGGATGATGCTTTTTTCCCCTTCTTGGTCTGCCCAGCATTCCCCCCACCCCGCCCCCAACCTCTCTGTTAGCGCCATATCTTTGTTTGGAGGTAGTTCTCTTTAGGTGTAGCCCTTCAGCCTCCTACCCCAGAATCCAAAGATGCCAGCTCCTTTCCTTGCCCCAGGTCCTGGGGGGGGGGGGGGGGGGCAAAAATAAAATCTGCTTCTAGGCCAGCTTTATCTTCACTGTACTTTTCTATCTCCCAGCATGGTGACGCGGCAAGGGGACCGGTTCGTTCCTGATGTGCAGTGTTAGCTGCAGGTTTAGCTGCCCAGCCTCTGGACACGTTGCTTTCCAAACCTGGTGTCCGGCATCCTGAGACCTCCATCGGGATGCTGTGAGTTCTAAGTATCCTTCCAAGAACCGTCCGTTCTGCTCAAGGCAGTTGTGATCCATGTCTGGGGCAGACCGTTGAGGACAGCGACAGATACCACGACCACCAGCTTGTGAAGCCTCAAAGTGGTAGTGTGGGTAAAGCACTCAAGGGCTCGTGGCCACTCTTACAGTGGACACTGCACGGCCGGTTTCCAGAAAGAGACAAAGCCAACTCCCAAATGAGACTCATGGAAGCTCAGACACAGGGTAGATTATCCAGGAGGTGTTTGGGAGAAGGCTTAGATGGGGTGGCGTCCCCTTGAACAACACACACCTCTAGGACCCCTTTTAGACAACACTTCTGCTCTCTCAAGCTCTCCTGGCAGGACTGGCCGTCTTCTTGCCCATCATTCCCTCCCCTCCCTGACCCTGCAGCTCCCAATTCTCTCCTTCTTCTCTTCTTTTGCCCTGTCCCCTCCAAGCCCATTCCTATCTAGATCAGTTTGCCGCCACCCCCCCAACTCCACCATTTCCATCACCGGGAGAAGCAAACAGAAGAGCCCTCTTAGACGGCAGGAGGCGAGAGGAAAGCTGCAAATTCACAGCCGGCAGCCCGTCCCCCCACATTCCCACCCCCACCGGGCTGACCACCTTGCTGCCACAGCTCAGACCCCCCCATCAACAGGCCTTGGTAATGAGTATAACCTTGTTATTTCCTTGTCTCCAACCATGCAGAAATCACATTTTAAATCAAGACTGCTGTTTCCTAAGGGCCCCCAGGAGGACTTGAACCCTGGGGTGATTCATCCGGATCAGTGCATGGCTGAGTTCATGTTGGTTGGATGTGCTTGAGCTCCTGCCGGTTCAAATAATGAACATGATGGCTAACGTTCTGCTTGCGACACACAAGACACCCACCCATTTGGTCCTTGTCCCACCCTTAGCAGGTGGATGCCTTATCTTTCCCCAGATGGGGACACCGAGGCACAAACATGTGAGGCGCTTGCTCAGCATCATCCAGGGAGTGGGCTGTGCTTTGGCTCTGGAGCCTGGGTGGGTTCACTCACCACAGGGTTTGGGTAGCACGGGGACGACCGTGTCTGTCTTGAGCAGAGGAGAGGGCAGGCGGTTTTAATTTTTCACACTGATGGACAGTTTATGTTCTAAGGTTGTCTTCTACCCAACATCGGTTTCTCTTCTTCCATCCTAACATAGCCCAGATTTTGCACGTCTGTGTACCTCTCCAGGAAGGGATCCTGGTGCCAATCTAGCAGCAAATCTGTCTCTCCCTTGCCTTTTCCTTGGGAAAACTACTCTTTCCTCATTGGAAAAGTAGGCCTCCTCTCTGCCATCTGAGCTTTGAGCAGAGAGACGAAAACCTGGAATAGTATGGTGTAGTGGTTACATGTGCTGGGTCCAAATCCCAGCTCCCCGACTTCCTATAGCTGGCTGGCTTTGAGCAAGTCACGTAGCCTCCCTCCCAGAGGCTCAGTTCCCCCATAGACGGGATCCGGGGAGTCCGTACTGCTTAGGGCTGTTCTTGAATGTGAGGATACCGGGGAGAGCTTCGAACAGAACCCAGCAGAGTTAGAAGCCACCGGTAGGACCAGAACAGGGGGCCCTGTGAAGACCCCCATCTGTCGGGCCACCTGCGGGGCAACCCAGCTTCAGAGAGCGCCTTAGTCTTCAGAGAAGGACCCCTCCCTGCTCTACTCAGTTAGCAAGCCCTGCTTGATGCGCACGTCCTCTCTCCTCCCCTCTTCCCAAGAGCCCTTGAGCTTCATTTCTCGGTCAAGTCAGGTCACGTTGGGTCCCTCTGCGTGAGCCATCGCCGCCCACACATCTGTGTAGGTAGTCCGCTGCCTGCGGGTTCCTGGCTACGGTGGGGAGTTGGGAGATGAAATTCCGCCCATATTCCATTCAGCAAATCATGAGCCCTGATGGGGGCCTGTGTCCCTTTTTCTTATTCACACTCTAAGGGCAGCAGTTGTTCTGGTAAACCGTCCACCCCCTTCCTCTACACAGAGAACTTCTACTTAGCCTTTGCGCCCAACGTGAATGTCACTTCCTCCGGGAAGCCTGCTTGGACTCTTCCAAATAGAATTAGCTGCAGCCCTGTCCTGTGCTTCTGTAATTCTTTGTGTGTCCCTCTGACACAGCAGCAGTGAACCCTCTGACTGGAATGATCTGTTCCTTTCGGTGCCCTGCTACCCTGGGGGCTCCTGGTGGTCTCGTACAGCTGTGGAAGCAACAAATGACTCCACCGGGAATTGGGACAAGGAACGGTTTATTCTCACAGCTGAGCAAAGGATCAGGCCCACAGCCTTGGTAGCAGCAGAGGCAGCCCCCTCCCAGCCCCAGCCCTCTTCTCTCGCTATGGCAGCTGCAGGCGGGCTGGGTCGGGAGCCAGGGCGAAGCCGGGGCGGCAGCCCTCCAGCCACGGGAGCCGGCTGGCCACAGAGAAGCAGTGGGCGGCATTAGCAGCAACAGCAGGTTACGGAGTGGGGTCAGGGCTGTTCGTCAGGCTGGCTGACTCCCGTTTCCCCATGGATGGTGCCTGACGAGGGCAGGGTGGGGGGTGGGGGGGCTGGACTGTGAGGTGGGGGGCATCTGGAGTGCTTCAGTCGGCCGTGAAGATGCGGCTGGAAATGTCATCCAGGAGCCAGTCAATGCCGAGTAGGAGGTTCTCGCCGGTGACGGCGCTACAGCCCTGGATGCACCAGTGGTGGCTGTGGATGGAGTCCAGCTCCAGGGCCTGGGGGGCAGGGGGGAGAGGGTGGTGGGCCCCGGTGACCACAGGACCTGCCACTCAGAGCCCCTTCCCCTCTCCTGGCCCAGGGGAAAGCCGTGCCTCCTTCCAGGCTCTCAGAAGTCTCCCCGGGCCCCTGGTGAAGATCTGTCCGCACCTCAGGGCACCTGGGCTCCGTGCTCACCACCACGCCAGCACTACCCCCAGTAACAGCAGAGCAACCCGGGCTCCTGGGCACCTGTTAGGATCTGGGCATCGTGCTATGCGCCCCACAGACGTCCACACAGCTAGTAAGTGACAGAACCAAGATTCTAATCCCATCCTCTCTCATTCTGGGGCTCGCGGTCCAGAGCAGGAGGCAGGATACGATGTGGGTCCCCACGGGCCTGCACTGGAATCCTGACTTGTCAGCTTACCGGCCGCGTGACCTCGCTTCTCTAAACCTGCTTTGCCAGCTGCAGAATGATCATAACGGCTCCTCCCTCAGGAGGCTGGGGTGAGAACTGAGTGAGTTCGTCTACACCAGGAGCCTGGCACAAAGCGAGTACTTACTACTGGCCGGCTGCTGTCACCCTGTAGGGTAACGTTTGCACGTGTGCCCTCCCCCCGCTGGTGGGGCACAACTAGCTCTTATTATCACACACTCTCCCGTGTCCTGCATAGGTCCTGCCACGCTGGAGGAGCTAATGCATGCTTTTTAAATAACTTAACCAAGAAACGGGCGCCCCTTTTCCTCCATGGGCCTATGCTAAGGCCTGGACTCACCTCACGGATGGCGTTAGAGGACAGTGCTCCGGGCAGGTCTTGCTTGTTGGCAAAGATGAGCAGGGTGGCTCCGGCCAGGCGCTGGGGGAGACAAACAGGGGTGGGGCGTGGGGGCTCAGAGGGCAGCCCAGCCCCTCCTCTGATCACCCAGAGCAGGTGGGGTCAGAGATCAATCTGGAAAATCAGGGCAAGGCCCCAGGGTGGTAGGAGAGCCCCCAGTGGGGTAGGCGGTGTGGACGTGGCCTGTGAATCCAGCCATACGTGGGGGCAGGGGGAGGGAGGGAGCCCTAGGCGGGGGCCCAGAGAACACCTCTCTCCTCCATGCCTCAGTTTCTTCCTCCATAAATGGGGAGGGGGTGATGGATAAGATGATCCCAGAGCCCTGTGATTCTAGACTGCTCCCATGTGATGACCTGACCTGCACAAAGAATGCAACTGTCCGGGGCCATGGGGTCTGGTGGGAGTGACCTTTCCTTCTTCCAAGGTCTTGGAGCGCTTTCGCTGTTCACTACCCTGCTGGGCCTCACTCTGCCTCTGCTTCCAGTTACTTCCACGCGTGTTTCTGACGGGGAGTCCCTCCGGGGAGGTAGGTGGATCTGGGCCCGATAAAGGGCCTTGAGGTGCTAGGCCAGGGCTGAGCATGGACAGGCATGATCGCATTGGACCTACTGGACACCCCCCAGAGGTGGCTAGTGCTAGACCAGGTGACCGCGTCGCTGTGTGCCCAGAAGAGTCCTATTTATGCCTGTTGTCCCTGCATAATTATTAACAAGTCCCTCTTTCGTTCTTAAAAGCGTCCTGGTTTTCAACTAAATGCAAGTGTATTAACCTGAATCAAATCCTGGAACAGAAAAAGGATATTAATGGAAAAACTGGTGAAATCCAAATAGAACCTGTAGTTAAGAATAACTTGCCAATGTTAATTTCTTAGTTTTGACAAATGCACGCTGGTTACCTATGATGTTACCATTAGGGGAAGGAAGATGAAAAGTATATGGGACATCTTTTCACTATCTTTGCAACTTCTCTGTAAATCTAAAATTGTATTTAAAGGAAAGTGTTTTGGGCCAGATAGTAAGTTATAAGATCACCCTAATTCTAATGCCCACCTTAGAAATGAGGAAGTGGAGGTTCAGAGAGATTAAGCATCTTGCCTGAGGTCACACAGCACAGAGTTCAACTCCAGAGCCAGGCTCCATTGCCTCCCAAAGCTTCACACACTGGCCTCAAGTCATCCTCCCTAAAGCCCCATTCAAGGTGCAGAACCTGAAGCTCAGGGTGCTGAAGAGCAGCGACATCAAAGGGATATGAACCCAGGTTTCATAGCACGTCCTGCCCCCAGCACTGTGGGGCTCCCTGGTACCAAGCACACAGGTGGTCTCTGCCTCCCCTAGGGTGCTGGGCACACGGTGAGGGCTCTGTGAAGAAAGAGACCCTGCCCTAGGTGTCCCTCTGGGGTCATGGGCCCCTCGGGGAATCCGCTGAGGAAGGTGTTCGCACATCCACGTACGGGGCACCAAGGGGCACCAAGTATCGGGGCCCGGATGCGGCTGAAGCCTGGCTTCCCCTGCTCAGCCGGGTGCCCCGCCCACCTCCTCCACCAGCAGGCTCTGGAGCTCCCGCTGGCAGTCCTGCATGCGCTGGCGGTCGGCGCTGTCCACCACCCAGATGAGGCCGTCCGTGCTCTCGAAGTAGTTCCGCCAGTAGGACCGCAGGGACTTCTGGCCACCCACATCCCAGATGTTCAGCTTGAATCTGGGCAGGAAGGGGGGCGGCGAGAGGGTCAGCCTGGCCCCTCATCCGGGCTCCCTGCCCTGCTCGGGACCAGCCCACCGCAGGGTCCCCGCTCACCCTCGGTGCTCCAGCGTCTTGATGTTGAAGCCCAGCGTCGGGGAGATGGTGTCAATGTCTTCGCCATTGAACTTCTTGAGGATGGTCGTTTTGCCAGCGTTGTCCAGGCCGCTGGGGCGCGGCAGGTTAAGGAGAAGTCCCCGTGCTCTGCAGGGTGGTGACATCATCCCACAGCCCCTCTTTTAGGGGACGAGTCATTTCCCACCACGTATCACGTTAGTTGAGCACGTGCCTGACACACAATTTATTGGCCCACGATAAGTGGGAAAGGATTGAGAAATAAAGATTTTCTCATCTCTAACTAACCAAAGGTTCCTAAGTTACTCTACAGTATTTATTGAATGCTTACTACGTGCCGGGCCCTCTTCTGGTGCCGGGGAGTACCCCAGAGTTGAAGTCCCCACCCTTGTGCGGCTTTTGCTCTAGTACAGAGACCGTCCATAGAGTGCAAATGGGAAACAAGGCACCATCAGCTCCTGGGTTGTGTAAGAAACACAACTAAGAGGCTTTGGGAGGGGGCGGCTGCAGGAGCTCTCTCAGGGTCTCCAGCTGAGGCCCAAACTACAAGGAGCCAGCTTTTCAAAGGACTGAGGGAAGAGCCTTCCAGACAGAGTGAAGGGCAAGAGCAAGTTATCTGGAGGGAGCCACCCTCACCTTTCTGTTTCTGGAATGTTCTAAACCCTTTGCTGCTAAGTGAGCGTGCAAACAAATGGGTGAGTTCAGTAGCTGGAGAGAACCTTCCCCCATCCCATCCTTGCAACACTTAAGACGGCTGGCAGCTGGGACGGGGCCCAGGTGACTCAAACCAGTAGAATGAGGGTGATAAAAGCTCTCCAGCCACCAAGGCTCCGTTCCAATTGCTCCTCTCACCCCCCAACCCCACCATCCACTGGATGATTCCCATCAGCTGACAAGCTGGTCTCTTCCACCTTAGGAGAAGCAAACCACACCCTCACTTGGTCCCTCTTCCCCCCTACTTATTCCTTTATTTCCTTCCCCTTAGAGCAAATCTCCCCAAAACCGCTGTCCATACTCACCCTCTCCCATTTCTGTCCTCCTGCTCTTTCTTGAACCCACGAGACTGTTGTTCCCCCTGCTTCCCTGAAACTGCTCTTGCCAAGGTCTCTAAAGATCTCAAGTTGTTCTCCGGCTGTGCGGGCAGTCCTCAGCCCCCCTCTTCCTCTCCACCAGCAGTACCTCACAGAGGGGCCTGCCCCTACCTCCATTCCCTTGCCTGGCTCCCATCGCCCTGACCTCTTATCCAGGTACGCCTCAGTTCTCCTCCGTCCACTCTCATCCCTTAGTGCTCTCACCCAGGATCACGGCTTCAAATACCGTCTTTATGCTGATGACTCCCAAATGCACACATCCCACCCAGCTGCTCCCCTGGGCTCAGTCCCTCTATCCAGCTGCCCATCTGACACTTACAGGATGTCTTAGAGGCATCTTGCATGGTCAAACCCTGAGGTCCCATCTTTCTGAATCTGCTCCCTGCCCCCTTCCCCATCTCAGCAAGTGGTTCCTCGTTCGTTGCACTGCTCGGGCCAGAAACCTAGAAGTCAGCTTGACTTCACTCTGCCTCTTACACTCGAGTTCAATCCAGCACCAATGCCTGCTGGGCCTCCGGTCAAAAGGTCCCCCAACTTCCATCACCTCGCTGCTTCCATCCTGGTCCAAGCCACCATCCTGTCTTGGGGGTGGTGCAGCAACTCATCTCAGATCGCACGTGCCCTGGGCAATTCTCATTTAAAGGAAAAGCCAAAAACCAAAAGCCTACATGAGGAGGCTTTTCCGTCCCCTCTCTGTCCTAATCTTCTCCTTGCACTGTCTCCAGCCACACGGCCCTCCTTGGCATTCTTTTAAGACACCAGCTGAGTTCCTCCTTCCAGACCTTGCACTTGCCGATCCTTTTGCTTGAACAAATTTCCCCAGATTATCTACATGGTTCATCCCTCACCTCCCTGCCTTTACTCAACGGTCGCTTTCCCATTGTGGCCTTCTTTGACCTGTTTAAGCTGCATTCTTCTTCATGCATCCTATACATTTTACCTATTTGCTTTGTTAACATCGTTCTCCCCACCGCATCATAGACCGTCCATGAAGATAAGGATTTGTTTTCTTATTTTACCCCAGCCCCTAGGACAGTGCCTAGCACTTAGTAGGCACTCAATAAATATTTAAGCGGATGAGTGAATTCTCTGTGCCCTTCTCTGAGCTCTTTAAACCAGACACGAGGTGAGTACTACCAAGTTATCTGCCTATTTAAATGTCTTCTCTGCCCTGCTACAGGAGCTCCGAGTGAGACCCGCCCAGCTCTGGCATCGCAGAGTCCTGACGCGGCCTGGCACAAAGAAAGGGGGACGAGTGCATGCGCCCGTTAACCGGACTCAGAAGGTCGGCGGGGCACTCGGGCCTACAAGCCGTTAGTTGCGGGCGGGGGTTGGGGGGATAGCGACCACCAGCGCGTCCACGGAGGTGGGGAGTTGGACACAAGGGACAAACAGCCACGAGCGTCCACACCCGCCTCCCCTAGGAGCGCAGGGCGGGGCCCGCACGCCCCCGGGATTCCGACCTTGAGGGCGGGGCCGGGGCCTGGCACCCTCTGACGGGGGGAGGAAGGTCAGAGCCAAGCAGGACAGCGGCCTCACGCTCGAGCCAGACCGACGGGTGGTGACATCCGAGTCGCCTCCAGGACCCCCTCCCCCCTTACACAGCGACATCTGGTCCGGCCGTTGCGCATTTAGGCCCTCACCTTTGGCCTTGGGAACGGAGTCCCCCCCCCGGCTCCGAGCCGGTGGTACGGCCTCCTCCCGGCCCCCCCCCGGGGCGATTGGTAGGGCCCACGTGCGTGACGCACAATGGGCAGTTGGTACGCGCCGGCCGCGGACCCCGCGCCCGGTAGGGGGCGCCTGGCACCGCCCGCCCGGCGGGGTCCCCCCGCTACCCTCGCGGCTCCGGCGTCCGGGAGGATACAGCATGAGGAGTCGCAGCTCCCGCTCTTTCTGCTTCATCTTCTTCAGAATGGTCAGAAGCCCCATGGTACCTGTAGCCCCCTCCCGGCCGCCGTTTCTTCCTAGTCCCGGGACCCCCTCTCCCTGCTCCTATTGGCTATCACGCCCACCGACAGCGCAGCCTATTGGCCGGCCTCTCGTTTGGTCCCGCCCTCGCTCCCACGTGACCGCGAAGCCGTCCGCGATGATGCCGTGTTGGTCCCTCTAGCGGCGCCGGGGGCTTCTGCGGCGCCACCTGCCTTAACACTTCGTTTCCCGAAGGCTTGGGGGACGAGGGCACCGCCGTTCCCTCCTCCTCAGGAACCCAGGCTCGTCTGGGAACAGAAACCCGCGTTGTGTCTTGGCTGCATAGGAAGCAGGAGTTCTGACTCAGGAGTCGGAATCCATAGCCCAAGGAGGTTGACAAGCTCGTTCGGGGGCCAGTATAAGGCCCCGTCCCCCGGAAACACGGTCCAGATCCTTCTCGCCTTGGACCTCGCCAGCATCCTAAACCTGCCAGTTAGAGGGCCTCCCCCTTTCCCGGTCTCTGGACTCTTCAAGGGTGGGTCGGAGATTCTTCATCGCGGGCGAAAGTGCCCCCTAGGGGCCGTTTCGAAATGTGCGGGGGCCTTTTTAGGTTGTCCCAATTGCAAGGTACAGCCCCTGTGGTTTAGAGAGCGGGGGGGGGGGGGGGGGGGGGGGGGGGGGGCAGACCCGCACAAAGAATTGTCCCGCCCAGGATGCCCATTGTTACTCCATTGAGAAGCACTGTTTTTCATTTTGCCAGTGAGAATATTGAGGTACACCGTGACTGGCATATAGTAGGTACTCAATAAATACCTGTTGTCGGATGAATGACATTGTCCAAGAATTTGGTTCTTTACCTCAGCCCTCAAGTCCTGGAGAAGTGAAGAAAATGAGGGCAGGGAGTAGGCAAATTGTAAACTCAGAAGGGTGAGCGAAGCTTCTTGTCTTACGTAGAGCCCTCCCCCAGCCCACCACAGGGTAAATGTGAGTAGACAACACAGAGTAGCCTCTCTCTTCCGCTTGGGAAAGAACAGCCCTGCACGAGCTGAAGATAATGGCTGATTTCTGTGACTTGTTTATAAAGCACTCCACGTTTTCTGCTTCATCCTCCTGGCAACACTGAGAGGTTTGTTTCCTTTTTGTAGATGTGATAGTGAAGTCCAGAGAATTTAAAAGGAGCTTGGGCAACAGAGGAAACTCAAGTCTGGTTGACAGTAAAATGCCCTGTTTTTCAGGGGTTCTCCATAGTGTTGGTCCAGAGAGGGAGAAGTCTGGAGCAAGCCTGAGCTTCCAGTCCCGCAGGAGAAGGTTGTGGACAGATGAGGGATGGATAGAACAGGGTGCCTGGCTGAGCTCCCTCGGTCAGTACTGTTTACCCTCCACCAAATGCACCCAAGGGAAGACAGTGAGCCTAATTCCTATTCAAAGGGTTTGAGACACAATTAAGATCACGAGATGCCTGCCATCCTGCCTCCAGGAGTCCGTGCTACAGAAATTCCATCTCCAGCACCAGCACATGAACGTTTATGACAAGGAAGTTCACTGTGCCAGGGTTTGGAACAACAAGAAATTGGGAAAAAATCTAAGTGCCTTCTGTGGGGATCAGTTACCTAAGCTGGGGTACGCCTATGTGGTAGATCCCATGAAGCTTTTGAAAAAGGTGAGATGGAGCATAACGTACTTGCATGGAAAGATGTCATGCCATGTTAAGTGAAAAAAAGTTTCAATCCCATTTTAATTTTAAAAATAGCAATAACAACAATGACCCACGAAACAGCGTTTTCCTGCGGGATGCGGCCCATTAAACAGAACGTGATACTATAGTGTCACAAATTAGTTGGGCCCCATGAAATCGCCCATATTTGACCATTTTGACTACAAAGATGTCAGTTTCATATGGTTCAACCTAGCAGCATTAGCCAAAAAATTATGTGGAATGAACAGACTAGACAATATTGCTGCCTTTGCCCGTGGATGAAAGGTTAGTCATGTCTGTTGAAAAATCTAGGTATTTATATTTACATGTGTAATTTTTTTTTTTTAAGATTTTATTTATTTATTCGACAGAGATAGAGACAGCCAGCGAGAGAGGGAACACAGGGGGAGTGGGAGAGGAAGAAGCAGGCTCCCAGCGGAGGAGCCCAATGTGGGACTCGATCCCCGAACGCCAGGATCACGCCCTGAGCCGAAGGCAGACGCTTAACGACTGCGCTGCCCAGGCGCCCCTACATGTGTACTTCTTAGCAAGAGTCCTAGTCATGACAGTTTGAAGATCACTGCAGTTCAACTGTTAATTCTGGTGTAAGTTTGAAGGAAACTTAAAATTATTACCTTGAGCACATCTGGATTGTTGTACTTTACGACTACGACTAGTACTGAAATCCTTGTTTAAATATCAGGATGAAAGCCCTGCCCTGTGCAAGCTGTTGTCGCTTCCCACAGGCCACAGGGTAGGATTATAATGGATAGCAATAAAAAAACAAACCAGAAAAAAACCTGGAGGCTCTGAAATAGTGGGCCAGGATGTAAGTGTATTTAACTTTTGTTGTGGTTATTGTTGAAGATTTCACTCATTTATTTGTCAGAGAGAGAGAGTGAGCACTAACGGGGGAGCTGCGGGCAGAGGGAGAAGCAGACTGCCTTGCTGAGCAAGGAGCCCGATGTGGGACTCGATCCTAGGACTTCGGGATCCTGACTTGAGCCCAAGGCAGATGCTTCACGAACTGAGCCACCCAAGCGGTCCTGTATTTAACTTTTGAGTTATAATTGCCTGGGGGCGCCTGGATGGCTCAGTCGGTTAAGCATTGGACTCTTGGTTTGGGTTCCTGCCATAATCTCAGTGTGGAGTCTGCTTGAGATTCTTTCCATCTCCCCCCCGCCCCCCACCACACACATGCACTCTCTCTCTCGCTCTCTAGCTCTCTAAAATAAATAATACGTAAATAAAATCTTTGAAAAATTGTAATTGCCTGTAGCTAGAAATCTAGATTGGAGGGTGGAGAGGAGGGGTGGAGGGGCTTTTAAAGACCAGTGCAGGGGCCTAGCGAATGACAAGCAGTATTTTCATTTGCCTCATTGAAAGGAAGAAAGGGTGCTCTTAAGGAAGTAAAATCTTTAGGGAATACCTTTGGAAGAAAACTGGAAAGATCTATAGAGCTGTAGCTATATATAACTGTGAATATATATATATTCACCAGAGAGAAGAATCGGGAAATTGAAATACCAAATCTTGACAGCTGTGAAATCTGCTGTTGAAGGGAGAGTTTCTTGAGGCCAAGTAAGTGGATTGTAGCTTGAGGACAGAATTCTAGATGTCTTTTAAAAAGGCATGCTTGTTTACCCAATGTTTGGGAAGGAAATTTTGGCAGTATAATTTTTTTTTAAAGATTTTATTTATTTATTCGACAGAGACAGAGACAGCCAGCGAGAGAGGAAACACAAGCAGGGGGAGTGGGAGAGGAAGAAGCAGGCTCACAGCAGAAGAGCCTGATGTGGGGCTCGATCCCATAATGCCGGGATCACGCCCTGAGCGGAAGGCAGACGCCCAACCGCTGTGCCACCCAGGCGCCCCTGGCAGTATAATTTTAATTGTAAGAGGTGTAGCCTTTTTGAGTCAGCAATACATTTCGTGTACGGCCTTTATAATCAGAAAAGAAAAGTAACAGAACTCTTTTTATCCTGGAACAACAGCAAGCCAGGGGAAAGACCTTGTGTTAATTAAATTGCTGGTCATTAAGCACTGGCAAGAACCATACCTAAGTATTTTATTTATTTATTTGTGTATATAAATATTTATTTTTAAGCTTGCTCTAGATGAATTTTCTATTTGAGTCTTCTGAAGTATAATGCTCATGAACATTGTTTAAAGTCACAGCTTTGATAAGAGAAATCATTTTTTCTCCCTGGTGAGACACATCTGTGGAGCACAGGCATATGACAGAAGCACCAACTGGCACTTGGTGGCAGCATACCCAAGTGTAGGTTTTGTCCTACTAATCAGTAAACAAAGAGCTGGAAGGTTGAGTGTGCAGCCTACTCACTGGAATGGCCACGGCCTACAGATCACAGTTCTGTCCTGGCCTGTTCTTGTACTCCCACCCCTGATCTTCCTGGAAACCGTAAGGAGCCAGGAAAGGCCCTGTCCCCAGTGGGTGTGTACGAGGTGCCGGCCACGGCCAAATGCCTCACAGGGCAACCCCGAGTGTTCACGCATCCTCATTCCTGGCCTCAGCCCAGCTGCCTCACGTGGGAGCCAGAGGAGGCAGCCTCTCCAACTTACAGATGACAAAAAGACCTGCGTCATCCATCCAAGGGCACATGGCATCCTCAGGCTTTTCCAGAACCTTAGGAGTGGGGAAAGGACTTGAGAACCCAAGCTCTTCCAACAAACATGTCCACACCCACTTCACCTGAGCCTGTGGCATCCTCAAGAGCCAGGCTGTGCCAAGGCTTCTCGTTGCCACAGGGCCTGGCGGGGTGAAGGGGCTGGTGGGGTACACAGTGGCTATGCCTTCCCTCAGCAACCTGAGAGGCAGGTTCCACTCTTCCCTTGACAGTTGAGCTCCACCAGCCCAGCCACAGCCGCAGCCTTTCCACCAGCCATTTTCCTGTTTCTTCTCCCCAGCAGAGGGACCTTTTTATCCTGTGCCCAGATTTTGTCCCTCCTCTGCTCAAAGCCGTCCCCTGTCTCTGGGTGCTCCCTTGTATCTCCCAGAGTTAGAGCCCGAGGTCTCCAGCAGCTTGTAAGTCCTGCATGAGTGGCCCACGAGGCTCTGTGCCCCCATCACCTACTCCTCCCACTGCCCCAAACTCATACTTCCCGGTCACCGTCCTCTCTTCAATTCTTTGCTCAAATTCTCAGTGTCTCAAAAAAAATTTTTTGTTGTTGTTCAAATGTCTCAATGAGGCCCACCCTGACCATGCTGTTTAAATTTGAAACCCCAAATCCTTTACTTTGCTCTGTGTTCCGCCATGACACTTAAGGCCTTCTGCCAGCCTGTACAATTCCGTTATGTTGTTTCCATTTATCCTCCCCCACCCCTCCATCCACACTAGGATGGAAGCTTCACAAGGGCAGGGATCTGGATTTTTTTTTTTTTACCCAGTTTTATTACAAAAGAATTGACCTACCTCACTGCACAGGTTTAAGGTGTGCGGCGTGATGGTTTGATGTACGTACGTGGTGACGTGATCACTGCAATAGGGTTAGCTAATACCCATCTTCTTTGTAAATACAATAAGAAAAAAGAGGAAAGGAAAAAAAGGAAAAAAACATTCTCCTTGTGATGAGAACTCTTAGGATTTATCCTCTTAACTTTCCTATGTCTCGTGCTGCACCGTCAGCTATGGGCCCGGGGTTGCACATGACGTCCTTAGGACTTAGTTATCTCGTAACTGGAAGTTGGTATCTTTGGACCACCTTCCTCCATTTCCCCCTCCCCCAGTCATTCCCCTCTGGCATTGGATCTGGAGTTTCTTAAATACTTTTTTTAAAAAGATTTTATTTATTTATTTGAGAGAGAGAGCGCACAAGCTGGGGGGAAGGGCAGAGGGAGAGGGAGAAGCAGGCTCCCCCTCCCCCCTCCCCCGTCCCCCGTGGGGCTTTATCCCAGGACCCTGGGATCATGACCTGAGCCAGAGGCAGATGCTTAACTGAGCCACCCAGGAGCCCCCCCCCTTTTTTTTCTTTAAGCAGATGTCTCCCAGCACCTACAGCAGGATGCTCGGTAAAATCTGTTGAGTAAGAAGGGTCCCTTAACTCTGCAGCTCACTCTGCCAGAAAGCAGCAGAGCCCTGTCAGCCTTGTTCTTAACCACCAGGCTTCTTGGCCTCCAGACCAAGACAGACCTGGCCCCCACCTTGGCTGCTGAGAACCCACAGATGCCAGCTCCCAGAGCAGGCCCACACTGAAAAGGGCGTCTCCTGGGCACCCCCCTCCCCACCGTGGTGCAGCAGGGGAGCTGAGGCCTAGAGTGGGAGTCAGGCAGGTGACAGTGCCAGGAGAGGGCCCAGGCCTCCTGTGCCCACGTACCCACCCTCAGTCTAGTGTCCCCTTGTCTGATAGAAAGCCTCCTCTGTTGCTTTCCACCAGGTGAGGACACAGAAGGTAGCTGTCTATGTGACTGGAAGAGTGCCCCAACTAGGAACCAAATCAACTGGCACCTTGATTTTGGACTTCCCAGCCTCCAGAACTGTGAGAAATAAATGTCTGTTGTTTAAGGAAAAAAAAAAGAAAGAAAGAAAGAAAGTCTCCTCTGTTCTCTCACATGGCATGGACTTCCCAAGCTGCAAGGGGTCCGTCTCCCAGAAGGCCTCCATCTGGCCCCAGCCTCCAGCCAGTCAAGAGGAGCCCTGAAAAGTGAGTTGTCACATTCTTTCATTTTACATATGAGAAAACTGAGCCCCAGAGAGGGCACAAGGCAGCCTGAGGCCCGGTGCCTGATAGCACGTGAGCTGTCAGTGGATCCAGTTTTCTTGGGACACTTTCCTAGGTTTCTTCTGCATGGGGATCCCCTTGGGCTTCAAGACCCCTGCCCCAGGACCTGTGGGAGGCCCCATCCTCATGGGTGCTTGACCGTGGGTCAGCAGTCTCTCCCCTACAGACCCATAGCGGGTTTTCTCCACAGGAAGGAGCAGCGTTCCCCGTCCTCCTCTCACCAAACCTTACTTTCCCCACCTATAAAGCAAGGAGACTGGATGGACAGTCTCCAGAATCTTCTGACACGACTCAGGGCCAACCTGCCTTGACAAAGCTCTCGGCGCCCTTGGTACAGTACTTGGGATGGGTCAGCCAAGGCAAGTGCTCCCATGTCTCTTGCTTGGGAGACACTGGCCATGCTGAGTTGGGCTTGTATATCCTACCCCACTTCGGCCCTCCAGGCTCTTGCTCCTGACCCTGGCTGGCCGTTTCCCTCCACTAGTCGCTCAGAGCTCTTGTGGGAACCAACACCAAAGACAAAATGAGGGGGAGCCATTTGGGGAGTGGAAAGGCTCCCACAAAGGCCAAGGTGACAGTCCTTCCTCTCAGTGTCTAGAATCTCAGCAGGGCACCCAGCCTGAGCTTCTCTGCGATCTGCAGCACGCAGTGGAGATATGACAAGGGAGAGCCAGCCAGGGATGCTGGGAAAAGAGGGAACTTGATGGTGACTGCTTCCTTCTTTGCTTTCTTTCTTTTTTTTTAAAAGATTTTATTTCATTTATTTTGAGAGAGACTGTGTGGGCAGGGGGAAGGGCAGAGGGAAAGAGAGAATCTCAAGCAGACTCCACACTGAGCACAGAGCCTGACCTGGGGCTCGATCCCATAACCCTAAGATCATACCCTGAACCGAAATCAAGAGTCGGATGCTTAACCCACTGAGCTACCCAGGAGTCCCCGGTGACTGCTTTCCATACGTGGTTTCCGTCATCATGACCCCTCTGGCAAAGCAAGGGTATTATCCCCATTTTACAGACAAGGAAACTGAGGCCCAGAGAAACCACAGGCCGTGTCTAAGGTCAGACAGCTGGAAGTGGCAGAGCAAGGATTTGACCCCTAGCCTGTCGGGACTGGGACCACCTGGAAAATCCAGGAGCTGCGGTCACCAGGGCCACATCCTGCAAAGGCCTTGGAGGTTTGCCGACCCTAGTGCTCAGCTGTTGATTATTTATACTCCCTGTCTGCTCCCAAAAGTTTGAGTCTGCTTTCTGGAAAGATGTGTATGTTCAAGGAATAGAGAGTCGGAAGCACAGAGCTTTGGGGGCAGCAGAGGGCCTGGCAGAATGAAGGCTGGGCGCCTGCCCCAGCTCCCACTGCCAACTGAGCAGTGATGCCGTCACTGAGCCCTGGTGAAGTCACGCAGTTCCTGGGAAGCCTGGCTATTTGCAGATTGCAGCTGGATGAGTGTTCCCAGGGTGCTGTGCTGAAGTGAAAGTCAGTCCGTTCCTCCCTCGGCCCTGGGGAGTCCCCACCATGTTGCTGCCCTCGTCCCTGCCCAGCACTCGGTTCATCTGGAATCTGCCCCTGAGCAAGCCTCCACTTTCCCAACCGTGAGTCCCCATGAAGCAATGGAAAGAGAGGGTGCAGGGTTGGTGTCAGAGACATGGGGGCGTGGAGTCCATCCCACCTGGGAATGTGACTCCGCCAAGGGATGGACCGCCAGCGGCAGCTTCTTCATATCTGAGCCAAGGGGGTGGCGTCAGCCCAGTATCCCTTCCTTCTTCTCCCGCCAACAGCCCTGTGGGGGTTGCCCTTCCCTCACCCCTAGTCCCTAGGGTTAAGACGGGGCTGACCCCTTCTCCTGGGCTCCAGGATGGGCCTGGGATCCCACCCTTGCCTATCCTACCTTATCTCCTGGCCACAGTGACTGATGTCAGGAATAGCCACATGACCTAAGGCAAACCAAGTGGTGGCCCTTTATTGGAACTTCTGGGAAAGTGGCAGGGGGTGGAGGGAGGTGCCCTCCTTGTGGCCATCTTACTAGAAAAGCGAGGGTGAGACCTTGGCCCCTGATGACATTGATGACATGGTTTGGGCGTCATGATCCAGCTGTGCCTGAAGCTGGTCTGTTCTAGACTTGTCAGTAACTTCAGCTTGAGTTAGATCACTTAGAAAACTAAGAATCCATAATATAATAAAATTAAATTAAAAAAAAAAAGAAAACTAAGAATCCAGAGAATCCTAATTTCCACATCTTTTATTAATACTCCTTTATAAGTGTGAGAAATTTTGAGCAATTTACATCAGATATTAAGTGCTGCTGTTATACATGGACAGCAACACTTTTTTTTTCCCCACTAAAAAGGTATTTCTTTTTATTTTTTTAAAGATTTTATTTATTTATTTGACAGAGAGAGAGAGACAGCCAGCGAGAGAGGGAACACAGACAGGGAGAGTGGGAGAGGAAAAAGCAGGCTCCCAGCGGAGGAGCCCGACGTGGGGCTCAATCCCAGGACTCCAGGATCATGCCCTGAGCTGAACGCAGATGCTTAACGACTGAGCCACCCAGGCGCCCCTAAAAAGGTATTTCATTAGGGGGGAAAAAAAAAAACCTCATCCCTCATGTACTCCACCATTTTTTTTTCTTTTTTCTTTTTTCTTTCTTTTTTTTTTTTTTTTAAGATTTTTTTATTAGAGAGAGAGAGGGAGAGCAGGAGCAGGAATAGGAGCAGAAGCAGACTCCACACTGAGCCCGGAGCCAACTCGGGGCTCAATCCCAAGACTCTGATTCCGGGATCATGACCTGAACCAAAGGCAGACACTTACATATTCGAGCCACCTAGGTGCCCTTCCACCATTTTTTTTCTTAAAATACATAATAATAATGAAATAAAATACAAGCCTTTGGTTATGTGAACAAAAATTTATCAGATAATTATTGAGTGCCTTTGTTAAAAGTTTAACGGATGTTTCTGTGACTGTCTGTGTGCCAGGCACTGTTCTAAGCCCTTGACATCCATTACTTCATCAGATCCTTGTATTATTGTGCCCATTTGACAGAAGAGGCATGAAGAGTTAAGTGACTTGCTCGAGATCAAGTTCCAGGTCCCAGGAGGGAGCCTGCTTATCCTTCAATGTCCTTGCTAAAGAGTTTCTTTTTTGGAAGGCCTTCTCTGGTCTCCCCAGGAGGCAGTGGCCTCTGCTGCCATGGCCCCCCCACGCTGATGTGCTCAGTGTGTGTCTCACACCCTGGATGGGAGTGAACTCTTAGCAGCTGAGGCTTTGCTCCCACGCAGGCCCACCCTCAGTGGCAAGTGGGAAGTTGATAGCCAGCCTCAGCCCCATCCCAGCCACTTGGCCTCTTTCTCTGCTATCCTGAGAAGACCAGGCCTCAAATGAGGGGTGTGCAGAGCCGGGAGGAGGGGGCAGACAGAGGGTCCTCATTCCTGAACAACTGGAGACCCCCAGCATCTCTCCAATCCCATAAGGTGTGGAAGGAACTGGGACAGGGCATCTCCCAAACCAGCTGTGTGACTGTAGCCTCCCTGTGCCTCAATTTCCTCACTGGTAAAATGAGGAGGTGGGTTGAGGAGAGACCCCCAGGAACCCAAGGCAGGTCCTGTAGGAATGAGTAAGGCAGAAGTTTCTTTACTCATCCAGGAAGCTTTGGGGGCTTCTGGCAAGCTGTCTGCGGGACTCGCATTCATTTATTCAATTGATCACCCTTCTGTGGAGGCAGGGGATCGATACTTCAGAGAGTAAGACAGGAAGTGACCCTGTTGCCCAAGAGCTCACTCCCTAGGCCTGGTCTGGGGAGGCCTCCAGCCTTCCCACCGGGGGCTGCGGGCTTTGAGCTAGAGGGTCAGGCCCTTCGCACTGGCTGTGGATGAGAGCTCAGGGCGGAGGAGAGAGGTGCGTCCTCCCTCCTGCTCTGCCCCCGCTGGCCTCTCTGGGCATTAGTCTCCTCACCTTCTAAGAGAGAGGTTGCCCTGGATGACCCTGAAGCCTGCCCTGCCAGCCTGGAAGGGCGTCCACCTCCCGGGGGAAGCCACGCATTGCCATTCATGGTTAAACATTACCCATTCTGGGTCCCTCACCCCTGCCACGCCTCAGGGAGAGCCAGCCATAAACGCGGCCTCCTTCAGACTTCCTCCAGGGTTGTGGCCTCCTGAGAGGGGCCACAGGCACCCTTGCCGTCTCCCTTCCACCCAAAGCTGGGGTCTGCAGAGGGGAAGACTGGGGGTCCAAGTCTGGGGCTGGGGGCTGAGGTGGGAAACAGTTGGCCCCTAGCCACTGCCCCCCTGCCCCACAGACTTTGTCTTTTCTTAGTTACATCGTGTGTGTGGCTTCCCCGGATCCTTCCCTGTGGACCTCATGGACTGGCTTAATGAGCCCCCTAGGTGCCCGCCTCAGGCAAGATGACCTGGCCTTCTTGGTTTCTGAGGGATAAAAATCATCCAGAGACATCGAGGCAGCCTCCCTGCATGGGGTGCCCCACTTCTGCTTCTGTTCCCAGGCCCCTTTCAAGCAGGGAGGGCCAGGCCCCACTGTCATGCCCATCCCACCCACCTGGGCATTTAAAATTATGGGCCTTCATTAATCCTGCGTTCCCACAAATCTCACCCATGGCAGTGGATTCTAGTGGGATAGCACTTTACAGCTTGCTTCTCAGCTCATTCTTTTCCATCTTCAAAACAACTTTGTAAAATAAGGACGATTTCGTCTCGTCTACAGCGTACATATGACAATACTGAGGCTCCAGGTCATGGACCTTTGCGTGCCAAGTATCAGAGTCAAGTCTGACTCTAAAGTCCAGACTGGTTTCGTGCCCAATTCTAGGCAGAGCAGGAGGTGGTTCCTCTCCCAGCCCCACTCAGGACAGACATCACTAATTGATCACTGCATGGCGGATGCTGCTACTCGTTTGCTGTGCTCTTTTCTAAGAAGCTTGGAGGCAGCATTGCAGGACACCATTACCTGTCAGAAGATCACATCTACGCTCTTTGCCTTGCCTGTGATCCCACACCACCAGCCTTGAGCCCTCGGGACTCAGGCACAGTCCCCAGGTGCTCTAGTCACCAGACCATGGGACCCTGGGCACCCATATCAGTTGCTATGCTGTGCTCAGACCGAGTTACCGGCTGCTCTGTCCCCCAAACAGATGTCCCTTCCGTGCATGGTCTCCCTTAGAAATACACCAACCATGCACGTTTGCCTGAGGCTTCAGGGCTTCCTAGGTCTTTAATAGAGGTTTTTATTAGGAAACATTTCAGAAATGCCTGGGTGGCTCAGTCGGTTAAGCATCTGCCTTCAACTCAGGTCATGATCCCAGGGTCCTGGGATCAAGTCCTGCATCGGGCTCCCTGCTCAGTGGGGAGGCTGCTACTTTCCCTGTCTCCAGCTCTCTCTCTCTCACACAAAAACAAACAAACAAACTAAAAAAACAAATAAATAAAAGGAAACATTTCAGGTATACCCCAACATGTAGATAATAACATTATCAGAATTTAAGTCACAGAACACCACAGACACAACTGAAAACCCTGTCTGTCGGCGCGCCCACACCACCACGTTCTGCATTTTGTGTTTCTCATTCACATGCACGTTTTTACACTTTTATTACATATTTGAGAACCCATTTGATTAAACCTTACAGAAATGGTGTTGTGCAGACCTCAGTACAGCTAATGATTTCAAACAACTGGACGTGACAGGCTCAAGCTCGATGCTCCATGCAGCTCTGAATCGCCCAGAAGAACAGAGTTGCAAGTACTTGCTGAACTCTTCCTCTGTACCAGGCATGGTTGCCGGTGCCTTGCCCACCTCAACTCATTTCACGTGCCCGACGGAATTATTTTCATCCCCACTTTATAGATTGGAAAACAAAGGCAAAGAACGGTGAAATTATTTTTCTTAAGATTTTATTTATTTATTTATTTGAGAGAGAGAGTGCGCAGGAGAGCACAAGCAGGGGGAGCAGCAGGGAGAGGGAGAGGGAGATGCAGGCTCCCCGCTGAGCAGGGACCCTGATGCGGGGCTCGATCCCAGGACCCTGAGATCACGACCTGAGCCGAAGGCAGATGCTTCACTGACTGAGCCACCCAGGCGCCCCACAAAGGTGAAATTACGTCCCCAAGTGACATAGCTTGGAAGCTGTTCTCCTAACCGCTAGACACCACTCCCTCTACTGCTGCGTGGTCTGTTGAATGAAAACACAGTAATTTATCCATCTGTTCTCCTATTTAAAGGCTATCGCTTATTTCTGCACACTTGCCTCAACATTGGTCTCAGAGGGTTTGGGGGTGGTTGTATCATCTTGCTTGGTTCCTCTGTGAAGCTGTGAGTAGCTATTTGTACCATCCCCCTACACCCTTTGGAGATGAGGAAACTAAGACTCAGAGAGGGTGAGTCACGTTCTCAAAGCTGCGCAGCTCCAGCAGGCCGGAGGTGGGCTGCGAACCCGGACGCCTGCAATTCCCGAGCTCAGAGGCTCTCCCGTGACCCACATGAGCCCTCGGCTCCCCATTGGCTTTGCCTCTTGGCTCTGTGCCTGGCCCCTTGCCCTCCCTTTCCCAGGACACCCTCCCCATAACAGGCGTTTGGTCTCCCCTCCTCTGGCCATCCTCCGTCGTTCTCCCTCCAGAAAAGGGGCCCAACCGGAAGGCCAGTTTGCGTTAGGAAATTCCAGCCACGTGAGCCAACCCGAGCCAGGGATTCTGAGCAGCCGGTGGCTTTAGAAGAAACTGAAACTTGCTTTGCTGGGGGCGGAGTGGTCACTGGTGATTTAAAGAGCTGCCACTTCCTTGGGCCCCCAGAGGGCACTGGGAGGTCACCGTGGCAGAGGGACACCCGAACTGAGCCTCTGCCCGCCCCCTGCTTAAGCCATGCACCTCTGTGGGGGCAATGGGCTGCTGACCAGGACGGTGAGTACAGGGAACCAGGGACAGGGGATGAGAAGGGGAATATGGCCAAGCGTCCCCGGTTCCCAGGCAGGGAGGGATGTGGTCAGAGCTTCTAGTCCCTGCTCTGTACTTATGGGCGGTGTGCCCGTGGGATTCGCAGATCCTCTCTCTGGGCTTCGGTTTCCCCAGGTGATTGACATGAGGGCTTCCCTGCTCTCGTATTGCAGAGCCAGGCTCCCGTTTAGGACGTGGCTTCTGAATAGTGCTGTCTCCTAACCCGCCCTCCCCTCACTGCCCTTATGGGAGCATTCTCGTCCCTCCCCAAATTCTCTGGCTTGACTCCCCTTGGAGGCCCTGCTCCTCTCCCAGGACTCAAGGACCAGAAGCCCACCCCCTTCTGCTAAGCGCAGGTCTTTCCCCCAGGCTCCTGTCTCTTGGCCCTCCCAGCACCTGGAATGGGCCTCTTGTGACCACAACGCAAGCACCATGGAGTCCTCAGCCGGGAGGGCAGGGTCCTGTCTGAGCTCCCTAGAGTCAGAACGTACCCCCAGAGTGACCTAGGAGAAGGGGGATTTGGGCTGTGGGGTCTCTAACATTCTCTCTTGCCTGACCTTCCAAAACTTTGGGCATTTAGGTCCTAAGTTCCATGGACCCCCTAACGTGGGGTCCAGGGGAGGGGGAAGGGCCCTGCTGGGAAGCTTTGGGTCCACTCACACATTCCAGGTTGCCACCACACCAGAATGTCAACGACGTGAGGGCAGGGATTTTTGCCCGTTTGATTTGCTGTTCCATCCCCTGCCACCGGCTCAGTGCCTGGCACACAGTAGGTGCTTAATAAATACCTGTTGAGTCACTGAATATCAGCTTCAGGCCCGGGCTGGGGATGAGCTCATGGAGCCGAACTGGACCCTGGCCCTGCCCTTGCCGACGAAGCTCACGCCTGCTTCACAGCCCTCGTGCAGATGAGGCGGCGAGGCTTGAGAAGGGAGTGATTTGCCCAGACCCGGCGGCTGCTAAGGAGAGTGTAGGCGTGAAGTCAGTTCTGTCTGCCTTCGAACGGAAGCTTTGGGCTTCTCCGGGTGTCCTCCCCCATTGTGAGCTGTAAGCAGGACGTGTGGGCGAGGCAGCTGTTCCAACAAGGTGTACCACGCAAGGGATGCCGTGTGGGTGCCCAGGGAGGCAGAGGGGCCCTCTTGGAGACAGGAGACCCTCAGGGAATTGAATTGGGGAGGGTGTGGCTTTACAGATGGCCTGGGCAGAGGGGGCAAGCACCTGCCGGGACCCCTGAGCCCTCTGCCTCACACCCTGCAGGATCTCGAGGAGCATCAGAGGCTGAAGAAGAAACAGAAGAATCGTGCAGCCGCCCAGCGCAGCCGGCAGAAGCACACGGACAAGGCGGACGCCCTGCACCAGGTGGGGGATGCCTGACTCCACTTCCCTGGCCCGGCCACCTCCCCCCTAGCCCTAGCTCCATGCCTGTGAGCAGCTCCCCCTCCACTGCCGTATGTCTCCAGGTCTGAGCTTGAGAGAGGTGCCGAGTACAAACTGTGCCAGACATGCGCTGGGCTCCGGGGACACAAAGGTGTGTCTGCGGCCCAGCCCTGCCCTTGAGGCGCCCTGGATTTAGGGAGAGGAGACAAGCGCTCACCCTGTGAGAAACTGGTTCAGGGTTAAGATGGGCTGGCTTTAGAGTCCCAGCCATGGCACTCACAGCTGTAAGTCACTTCCTTTGCTGAGCTTCACTGTCCTCACCCAAAAAACAGGGACAATAATCCCTGCCACTGGCAGGACCCTTGTGGAGACTAAAGGAGGCCGAGGAGCCCAGTGGGTGGGGGAGGGCTCCGTTGTACTTGCCTCTTCCCTGTGGATGGTAACTTGACCTTGGATGGTAACTGACCTTTGGAGCTTTTCTTCTTCCTCTGTGAAGAGAGAAAGGACATCACCAGTTCCATCCCAGGGAAAGGATTCAGAGTGGGCTCAGGACCTGGCCCTTGGGAAAGTGCTTACACTTTAATCCTTACAGTGCTGAGTGAAATTCACAGGCTTCGCTGCCAAAGGCCCCATGCTGTCTCCTCCCCTAACACCCTGTTCTCCCTGTACCTTCATTGGTCATGCACATCCAGCCCTGGGGCTCTGCAGGGACTGTTCCTTCTAGCCTCAGACCACCGTCCGCCTAGATTCACACTTCTGTCTAGTTGTTTGGTTTAAGTGTCACCTCCCCAGAAGGGCCTTTCTAAACCACATGGTCTAAAGAGCTAGACCTGTTACTCTGCGCTATTTTTCTTGTTAGCCCTGAACTTACGTATTTAGAGACCTGTTGCTTGTCCCCCTCACCAGACCGGAAGCACCATGAGCTATTTTGTTCCCTGCTGTTTCTCTATCACCTGGAACAGTGCCCACCAAATAGAAGGAACTCAGTCGTGCCCCGTGGAGCGGGTGCTAGAGTCAGAATGAAGTGCTCTAGGAGCACACAGGTGGGGCAACACACGGGTGGTGGCATCAGGGTGATAATGGGGATGGAGCCTGGACGGGTCTTGAAGGATGCATAGGAGTTTTCCAAATGGATGAAGGTAGGAAAAGACATCGCCGGCAAATGGAATTGCACTGGTGTGGGCATGTGTGAGTGAGGACCAGGATGGTGCCCACCTGGCAGGGTAGAGACTTCATGCATTCATGTGTTCATTCCTTCCAGAAAGGCCTACTGAGTGCCCCCGTGTGACAGGTACAGTTCTCAGCGTCGGCGATATGCTGTGAACACAGCAGACAAAAGCCTACCCCACACTCTCCAGGGCCCATATTTTCATGGGGGAGCCAGACAGACAAATAAACTATCCATGAGGGATTTGGGATGTCAGCTGGTGATAAGTGCTGTGAGGCCAAATCCAGCAGGGAAGAGGCAAGGGAGCGGGGAGGGTGGGGTGACGGAAACCTAACGGGAGGGAGCCTTCCTTGAGGAGGAAACATGAGCAGCCTAGAGGTGGCAAGTGAACGAAGGAGTGAACCAGTGAGTGACTCCATTTCTAGAGGTGAATTGAAGCCTTTGGAGAATTTAGGTGAAAGGTGACCTAATGCCATGTTTTAAAAATATCATTCCACATGCAGAGAGCAGCCTGGAAGTAGGACTGCTAGTGGTTTTGAGGCCTGTTAGAATTCCAAGGTCATGCCCTCAGCAACATTTTTATGTAAAACACCCTTGTGGGTTCTCCTTTTAAAAACTGTCCACAAATGGGGCGCCTGGGCGGCTCAGTGGGTGAAGCGTCCGGTTCTTGGTTTCAGCTCAGGTCAGGATCCCATGGGTCATGAGATCAAGCCCCACGTGGAGCCCGTGTCGGGGAGGCAGGTGCTAGGGCCCTGTGCTCGGCAACGAGTCAGCTTGAGCTTCTGTCTCTGCACCTCCCCCACTCACCAGACTCTCTTGCTTTCAAATAAATGAAAAAAAGAAAATAAGTAAAAGATAAATAAAAATTGTCCACAAAAGGGGTGAGGTAGGCGAGCGAACCAGAGGAAGTCACTCAGCCTTAGGAGCCGTGGAAAGAAAGTTCTTTCATTGCTGTCACTGTAAATGGTCGTTTAGAATGGCACACTGTCAGTGGGTTCTCAGAACCCAGAGTCCAGCAGGACAGAACCTACCAGATGCTGATTCAGGGGTGCCGAATAGAACATTCTGGTGCTGCCATCCTGTGAAACACCACCCAGGGCTCCTCCCACAGTGCCTCGGTGAGTCAGTTCTGGGCACTGGGGAGGCCTGACAGGGCACGAAGCAGCTAGACGTGTGCAAGGCAGAGAAGGCAAGCTGTCCTGAGAAGGCCACGTCAGGATTAGCCCAAGGGAGGAGGTGCTGGAGGAGTGTGCAGGCACAGGAGACAGGAAATGTGGTGAGGAAGCAGAGTCCATTGGAGGGCCAGGAAGCTAAGGGGGCAGAAGTCAGAGAGAGAGCCGGAGGTGTGAGCTGGGGCTACTGTGCACACGGAGGTGTGGTAGCCTTTGAAGGACTTGAATGTACAGTTGATCCCGTAATTGCCAAACAGTTCCTCTGGGCCAAGAGAACGGAGGGGTTTCAGGGGTGCCTCAGTCAGGAGGCTGGTGGAGTTCTCAGGCGAGTGGAGGTGGCCAGCTGGTGGAGACCAGCTGGCTCAGGGGACTGGTCTGAGAATGGAGAGCGGGCCAATATGAACTCCAGTAGGAAGAGAATAGGCAAGAGGGGCTGGGTGGCTGTGGAGAGCCGGCCAGAGAGGAGCCAAGGGGCCCTTGCTTAGACATTTGGGTGGCGGTATGCCTTTGCCCCTAAGTTAAGGACCCTGGGGGCGGGGTACAGGACTCATGCTTTCTGACATCCCTCCCCCACCCATCTGCTTCTGCCCCCAGCAGCACGAGGCCCTGGAGAAACACAACCACGTGCTGCGGAAGGAGATCCAGGCCCTGCAGGCCGAGCTGGCGTGGTGGAGCCGGACTCTGCACGCGCATGAGCACCTGTGCCGCGTGGACTCTGCCACCTGGTTGGCTCCGGTGACCTCTGGCTGCTGGGTCCAGACCGAGCGGCACCCAGACCCCATGCTCCATGGACAACATGGCTGCCAGGAGCAGCTGGGCCTGTTCCAGACCCCAGTCTCTTCTCCCTTGGCTCACCGACTCTCTCCAGATCCGCAGCCTCATAGTTCGCCTGGCCTCCCCCTGTCCCCTCTGCCCTCTCTGTCCGTTGGCTCTACAGAGGTCACTGTACCCCCTCCCCAGCTGTCCCCCAGCCCTGTCCAGTCAGCCTCACCCACTGGCTCCAGCCTGCTGAGGCCTTCCTCCAAGCTCGATACCCTCCTGCCCGGCCCCCCAGCCCAACCTGCCCCTCTACAGCCCTTTGTGATGGAGCACCCCCCCAGAGGGAAGCTGGGGTCCTCACCTGACGGCCTCGCAGCGGCTCCGGGGCTGGCCTGCCTGCATGGTCAGGAACACAAGCCTGAGATGTTACCAGCAGCAGATCAGCAAGGGCTGGGCGTGGATCCCAGCCCCCATCCACTCCTGGCCTTCCCCCTGCTCTCCTCTGCTCAGGTCCACTTCTAATCCATCCCCAGGAGCCGAGCTAGCCTGTTCCTCGGGCTGAAGGAGTAGCCTCAGCACACAGGCACCTCCTCCCTTACCATTGGAGGTTGCCTGTCTTGGCTGACCAGCTGGCCCAGCATTTCACCAGGAAAAGAACGTCATCACTGCTGCCCAGTACCTGCCAGACCCTGTCATCGCCATTATCTTATTTCAACTTCATGGTGATTCCGCAAAATCCAGATTATCATTCCACTTTTTTAGATAAGGAGACAGAGGCCAGAGAAGCCATGCAACGTGCCCAAGGTCACACAGTCTTTTTTGGGACCCGAAACACCACCATCTGCTCCTCTTTCTCCTAGTGGGATCCTGGCCCAGGCACTCTAGGAGCTGAAGTCCTAGAAACTGGGGGCTGGTGTGAAGAGGTTTACTGCTGGGAGAAGGGAGGAGCTCTTTCTGCTGGTTTGTGATTCCCAGAGCCACAGAGCCCTGCGGTTCCTGAAACCTCGCCCTAGCTGGGCCTAGTCCAGAGTCCAAGCCTGGATGGGGAGAGGCCAAGCAGGAGCCCGGAAGTGGACTCTTTCTTCCCTAGCAGTGTTTTCAGTGCCAAGGAACTGAATCTGTGGGTTGCAGGTGAGGAGAAGCCTGGAGCAGTGCCCCCAGGGATTTCTGCTGGAGGGGCACCCATAGCCACACCAAGACCTCTGGGAGATTCTCCAGGGTCAGCTCTCCAGGCTATTCCCAAATAGCTCCTTGCCTCTCCCAGGCAGGAGCTCAAGTGCAGTATCTGCTGGGGTGGGGGTGTGGGTTCTCGCTCAGACTCAGGACAAGCTCTGTAAGGGGCCTGAGATGAAAAACCCCAATCCTTCACCCAGATTTTCACACACATGTAAACAGACACTATGCTAGTATTTGACACACTCCAGGATGCCGAGCACAAGTCTTGGCACACATGTTATGGTAAATAAATTAAAGTGTTTTCCAATTTTCTTTGCTTTAGCCAGTTCTTTAAACCTCTGGTTGTACTCTGCGCGGCTGAAACTAAGGGCCTTTGAAAGAAGAGGGAATAATCTAGAGTTTAGAGTTGGGCAATCCCTCATGGACCTCCCAGTCTGCCTCCTCATATCGCAGATGAGGAAGCTGAGACCCAGAGATGGGATGAACTTGCCCAGGACCACACAGCTAGACCGGGAGCGATGCTTGCAGGATTGCGGATGGTGCCAGAGCCGGGGTCACCGCGGGTTCATGGAGAGCAGACTAGTGGGAGGAAAGCCAAGGTGCTTTTCACTGGAGGTCAGCTGGAGCTGGAGTCTGGGACAAGAGTTGATATAATGCGCCATGGACCAGGACTCAATGAGGAGCAGGGTGTGTGTGTGTGTGTGTGTGTGTGTGTGTGTGTGTGTGTGTGAAGATGCCGTGGTCTGGCTTGTGTCCATACACCTGATATTTGTCAGATACTGTGTTATGTTTTACTCGGGTTAACTCCAGGTTATGCCTCTACTATGCCTCTAATAACTCTGTGAGGTAGGTTTGGATATTATTCCCACTGTTCAGAAGGGGAAACTGAGGGGCGCCTGGGTGGCACAGCGGTTAAGCGTCTGCCTTCGGCTCAGGGCGTGATCCCGGCGTTGGGATCAAGCCCCACATCAGGCTTCTCCGCTATGAGCCTGGCTTCTTCCTCTCCCACTCCCCCTGCTTGTGTTCCCTCTCTCGCTGGCTGTCTGTATCTCTGTCATATAAATAAATAAAATCTTTAAAAAAAAAGGGGAAACTGAGGCCCAGGAGTGTTAAGTAACAAGCCCAAGGACTCATAGCCCAGAAGTGACACAGACTTGATGTGCCATCAGGAGCACTTAAACACAGACGATCCTGCCTTCTACCTATCCCATACTCCTCCCGTAAGCCCGGCTTGAAGGGGCCAGCATGTACTCATAGATGTGACCCAAGGAGTTAAAACCCTACCTTAAGCTCAAAACTTGAGAGGGGAATGACTAAATTAATGCTAGTACACTCCTATAATGGGCTGCGGAAGGAGTGTGAGAAATAAAAAATGCTTTGAAGAATAGTGAATGAGATGGGGAAATGCTCACAACACACAAGGCAGAAAAAAAAATAGAATGTGTAACTCACTATAGTTTGATATTATGTTTATTTAAAAATAGAAAAAGAAAAGGAGTAGGAGGAGATGTTGTAGGATTCTTGAGAAGGGATATGAGCTAATATCTGTGAATCCTCAAATTTGTAAACACAGCTACTGTTATAGCATGAGGCTTCCACATGGTTGAAAATATCCTAGGAATTTATATCTGGGTGTATCTATCACTGCACAACAAGTTACCCCAAAATGTAGTGGCTTACCTGGGAAATGTTTTATCATCTCACAGTTTTTGTGGGGCAAGAACTGAGCACAGCTTAGCTGGGGGCACCTGGCTCAGGGTCTTCCACAGCCTCCAATCAGAGTGCTGGCCAGAGCGCTGCACCACAGGGAAGGTCAACTGGGGTGGGGAGATCAGCTTCCAACCTCACTCACAGGCTGTCTGCGGACCTCAGAAGGTCCACTTCCAAGCTTACTCACAAGGCTGTTGCAGGCTTCAGTTCCTTGAGGGCCGCTGGACCAAGAACCTCAGGTAGGCTGTTGGCTGGACAGATTAGTTCCTTGCCACACGGGCCTCCCCACAGGGCAGCTCGACATGGGAGCTGGCTTCCCTCAGAGCAAGAAAGCTAGAGAGTGAGAAAATGTGAGCCATACAGAAGCCACAGAAATTTCAGAAATAACATCCTGACATTTTACTGTATTATATCTCCAGCCCATGCTTGAGGGGATGGGATTACACAAGGGCATACAAACCAGGAGGGAGATCATTGGGGATCATCCAGTGTAGAGGCTGCCTACCATCCTTGGTCGGAACCAGCACTTTCTTGGATCCCTACTTTTTCCTTTTGTCACTAGCATAGCAGGTAGCTAGCTCTCTCTCATTTTTCGGAAGGAAACTATTTTGGCCTCTTAGTAGCAGTGGCAATGCCCCCAGCAATGATCTGGTGGGTTTGGGGTTGTGGCAAGGTCCCCGGCTGGACTCATAGTCCCAAGTTAGCCTTCCAGCAAGCACAACGAAGAGGACACTCCATCCTCAGAATGACCTTTGAAGTGATGCATGGACAGTCAGTGCTGAGATAGCAAGTATGTGCAGGCCAAGAGTCTTCTATGCTTTGAAAAATAATGACTCACTGGAAGACTGAAATTTAAACGCAATTTAAACTCTTTTAGTTTCTGAGATTCACCTCTGTACTCAGTTGAATGATGACTCCATGAAAGATATGTCCACCCAGAACCTATGAATGCGACCTTATTTGGAAAAAGGATCTTTGCAAATGTATTTAAGTCAAGGATCTTGAGATCATTGCAGATTACCCAGGTGGACCCGAAACTTAATGACCAATAAAAGGAAGTCACCAATAATAGGAAGAGAAGGTGCAGAGGAGAAGGCCATGTGGAGACAGAGGTAGAAATTGGAGTTAGGAAGCCCCAAGCCAAACACCTGGAACCACCAGAAGCTGGAAGAGGCAAAGAAGGCTTCTCCCTTTGGCCTCCCAAAGGAGCATGGAAGTAGGGAAAGCAGGGAGGAGGCTGTTATAGTTGTCCAGGTGAGTGATGATGGTACTTATGACCAGGGTGTTAGTGGGGAGGTGGTAGGAAGAGATCACATTCAGGGCATGCTTTGTAGATATAGCTGATGGGACATGCTCATGGATTGGATGTGGGGAAAGGGAGGAAGGAAGGGTGATGCTGCAGTTGAGGGCCTGAGTAGTTTGTGGCTGGTAGTTCCAAAGAACAAGAAAGATTGGAAGAGGAGCAGTTTAGAGTGTGTGGGGACAAGATCAGGAGCCCTGCCTTGGCAATGTTAATTTGAGATGACTATTTGTCATCCAACTAAATAGAAAAGAGTTTAGAGATCAGGGTAATGGTCAAGGCTGGGTATATAAATTTGGAAGCTGGCAATGTAAAAATGGATGAGTGGACAATGTGGACTGGACAAGGTGACCTCTGAGGTCCCTTGTAGCTGTGACTCTATAAGGACTTCCTCTCCTTCTGCCCCCAGACTCTCTCAGCCTGGCACTCCTTCCCTCATCATCCCAGCATGCCCAGAATCTGCCCCCTATCTTTTCTCTTTAGATGCTTTTTCTTCTAGGAAACCTCCTGTGATCTTCCAGAATAAAAATTACCCTCTATTCCTCAGACTCCTTATCACAGCCATCTATCATTTTCTTTCTTGCGTGACTGTGCCTTCCTGGTTTTTGTTTTGTTTTGTTTTTAATTTCCCTCAATGGCAGCAACCAGTCTGGCACATCATGAGTCCTTTTTTCTTTTTTAAAGATTTTAAGTAATCTCTACACCTCATGTGGGGCTCGAACCCACAGCCCCAAGATCAAGGGTTGCATGCTCTAGAGCCAGGCACCCCAACATCATGAATACTTTTAAATGGCCCATGCATTGGGAAGCAGGAAAGCGTGATGGTTAGAGAACTTGAGCTCCAGTGCCAGACAGGATAAGATTCACATCCCAGCTCCACTACTTCCTGGCTCAACTTCTTCAAGCTTCGATTTCTCATCTGAAAAATGGTAATTGAAAAATGTACCACATCGTGCCCAGTGTATATGTGTGTATGTGTATACATATCCATATATACATGTATATGTAATAGCTTATATATTATGGAAAGGCATATGTTCACCTAAAGATATGAGCAAGAATGTTTCTATCAGCGATATTCATAGTGGTAGAAAACTGAAAACAACTCAAATGCCCCATCAGCAGTAGAATGAATAAATTGTGGAATGTTTTACACAAGGCTCCATGGCAACAAGGGTGAATAAACTACAGCTATCTAGAACAATATGAATAAACTTCACAAACATGATGTTGGGCTATAGAAGCCAGACACAAAAGAGAAGACAATTTGTTTGATCCATTTATATAAAGTTCAAAAGTAGGAAAAAAGTAATCTATGCTGTTAAAAGTCAAGGCAGTGGTTACAGTTGGAGGGTAGTGCCTGGAAGGGGAGATGAAAGGCCTTCTTGGGTGCTGATAATGTTCTATTTCTTGATCTTCATTTTGGTTCACTGTGTGAAACGTCACTAAGCTGCATGTTTATGATCTGTGCTCTTCTTCGTTACGTCTGGGAGACTTCAATAAAAAGAGGCTAAATGTAGGTAGTATATCACAGTCTCTGGCACGTAGTAAGTGCTCAATAAATGTTAGTTACCACGAAGGAATGAATGAAAGAACCCACACCTTGCCTTCCAGTGAAAGCCACTAACAATCAGAACCATGGACAGATCAGAGTCTGCTCTCAAGGAAAGCTGAAGGGAAAGAAACCGATCTGTCAGCTACAAAGGATTGGAAGCAGGAGAGAGTCTGAGACCTTTCCTCTTGGATTAGTGGTTCAGTGCCTTCTGGGGGGCATCCTACAATGCAGAAAGAGGACTGTTCCTAGGGAACTGTGGGTATCTGTGTGTGTGCTCATGCAGAATTTCATTCCATTTTCAAAGGTCTGCAGCCTCTTGTTTTTCTAAGCCAGTGAATACTGAAATCTCCCTGGAGAGGGCATTCCTGAATCTAGCATAACCAATGGCTTCCTCAGGCTCTGCAGGCTTTGCTCACTCTCTTGGGCTTGTGTTTACCTGGTTAGGGGAGACTGGGAAGAGACCTCGGGCAGGGCAAAGATAACCTATGACAGAAGATCTTCTCTCAGTCATGTCCAGGCTCTAGGGAGAAAGGCATATTTTGTTATCAATTTAATGCTTTATTTGATAGTGAGTCTCCTGTCACTGGGAATATCCACACAGATGCCGCACAACTACCTGTCAGGATATTGCAAGGAAGACTCCTGCCAAGGGCATCCCAAGCCTAAAATTCTCTTATTTAATTCAACACAACATTTCCTTGAAGGCATGAACTGCTTCTCTATGCATTGCCTCCCCCCCCATCAGTACTTTTCTTTTTTCCTAAGAATTAAAATAGTTCATGCTCAGTGGGAACTTTGAAAAGTGTGTGTGTGTGTGGGGGGGGATTATCCATACCATTGAATATTACTCAACAATAAAAAGGAATGAACTACAGATACACGTAACAACTTTGATGGGTCTCAAGGCCATTACGCTGAGTGAAAAAAGCCAATCTCAAAAGGCCACATACTGCATGATTCCACTTACGGAACATTCTCAAAATGATGAAATTATAGAGATGGAGCACAGATTAGTGGTTGCAAAGGGTTAGGTATGGTCAGGGAGGAGATGGGTGTGGCTATAAAGGGTGGCATCTTTGAGGTGATGGAACAATTCTGTACCTTGCATGTGGTGATTACATGAATTTACACACCTGATAAAATGATTCTGAACTGGGGCGCCTGGGTGGCTCAGTCGTTAGGTGTCTGCCTTCGGCTCAGGTCATGATTCCAGGGTCCTGGGATCAAGCCCCACATCGGGCTCCCCACTCAGTGGGAAGCCTGCTTCTCCCTCTCCCACTCCCCCTGCTTGTGTTCCCTCTCTTGCTGCCTCTCTGTCAAATAAATAAATAAAATATTAAAAAAAAAAAGATTCTGAACTATACACACACTTTATGGCAATGACATTTTTCTGGTTTTAATATTGTACTAGGTCATGGAAGATGTAATCATTGAGGACAACTGATGAAGTGTACAGGACTTTTTTGTATTGCTTTTGCAATTTCCTGTGAATTTATAATTATTTATAAAAATAAATAAAATAAAATTAATTAATAAAAAAGTTTTTAGAGCATAGCAAAGCCCACTGTTAACGTTTTAGCATATTTCCTACAGAGTATTTTCTTCACACAGTTAGGATCATATTGTATGTAAATTTTGTATCCTGAAATTTTTTCTTAATAGAATAGCATAGACATTAAAAAAAAAAAAAGAAAAGAACAGGGGCACCTGGGTAGCGCAGTCGTTAAGCGTCTGCCTTCGGCTCAGGGTGTGATCCTGGCGTTCCAGGATTGAGTCCCACATCGGGCTCCTCCGCTGGGAGCCTGCTTATTCCTCTCCCACTCCCCCTGCTTGTGTTCCCTCTCTCGCTGGCTGTCTCTCTGTCACATAAATAAATAAAATCTTAAAAAAAAAGAACAGCATAGGCATTTCCTATGTCATTAACTACAACACAATCACTATAATAGTTAACGCTCATCACTTGGAAAAATGGGTAAATAAACGGTAGTACATTCATACAATAGAATATTATTCAGTGATCAAAAGGAAAAACTGCACCAATATGGATAAATCTCAAAAACATCACGCAGAGTGGAAGAAACTTTACACAAAATAGTATATACGATATGTTTTTATTTATATACATTTCTAAAAGAAGCAAACAATCTCTGATGGATAAAAATTAGCACAGTGGTAACCTCCCAGGGGTGGGGGTGGAAGCGAGGGCCGGAATTGACTGGGAAGGGGAATGAGGGAACTTTCTGGTATGTTGGTAATGTTCCATATCTTGATAGGGATTTGGGTTACACAGGTGTATGCATTTGTTAAAATGTAGCAAATGTACACTTACAAATTAGGCATTTCATTTCATGCAAATTTTATCTCAAAAGAAAAAAACTCATAAATCAATAGGATTCCTATTTAATGAAATGCATGCTGTAGTATCTAAGGGAAGTATACTCATGTCTGCAAGTTCTTTGAAATTCTCAATAAATAATGGATTGATGGATGGCAAGAAGGATGGGTAGATGAATGGGTATGTGATGAAGCAAGAGTTAAATCAGAATGAGCGTCTAGGGAGGTCGGTGTACAACTTTTCTATATGTTTGAAAATTTTCATAATATATATATTTTTTAATTTAGACAAAAACCACTTGGAATCCTTGATACAAATGCCGAGTGCCCCCCAGCCCCTGGCAGTGTGACTCCCTGGGCTCAGCCTGGGACCCAGAGTCTAGAACAGGTTCTTTAGAGGATTCTTGGTACATTGGAGCCTCTAAAAGAACCAGTTAGGTGCAAACACAAAGCCTTTCCAAGGATCAGTCTTCTAAAGGGGCCTCTCCAGAGTCTCTCTCACCTTCTTATTGGGGTTCTCTGCTTCTGTCCTATGGCCGACACCATCAGCAGAAATCAACTCTCTTTATTAAATTCACAAAGGCCTCCAAGGTCTAAACTGAGTCCAGAAGGATTCTCTTTTTTGGGGGCGGGGGTGGGAGGAATGAAACATTTTAATCTGCTGGTAGCACATAATACTGAACAGGGAGTGCTCTCAGTTTCCCTCCAGATTATAAGGAAGTTCTCAAAAATATCTGGATTTGCTAGAGCCTGGCCCCCTGCCCATGAGTGGGACAGAGAATGGAGTGGGCAAAGCGTTGAGGTCTGCTCTCTTGTCACTCACAGATTCAGTTCTGAGCACAGCTTTTCTAATCCACCAGCTCCCCAGGCCCAAATCACAAGCCAATCTCCTCTGTACTCTATATGGAATCACTGCCATGGGTAATGTTCCTGACAACTTGGATGCAAAAGTTCCCATGGATGGTCCCAGGCTTGGAGTATGAGGGTTGATCTCCCAGAGCATCACTTGGCCTGTGTTCACCACATTCAGCCCCTTCCAGGCCATGGCAACAACAGGCCCTGACTGCAAGTACTTCACCAGGCTGGCAAAGAAAGGATGGTCCTTCGGGTCAATGTAGTGTTCCTTGAGAAGGTCTTCTGAAGCCTGAATTAATTTCATAGCAATGAGGAGGAATCCCTTTTGCTCAAAACGCTTGATGCTCTCTCCCAAGAGGCTGCACTGGACTCCATCAGGCTTGATGGCAATGAAGGTATATTCACTGTTGGCCGTGGACCTGGGGATAGACAGCCCACCAGCTGCTCGGGTTGGAACTCTATCTGGGGCTGCCCGCACTGGAGGAGCCCAGAAGGATTCTGAGGCCTCTTTGAGCAGACCTAGCCCAACCCATTGCATCCCTGAGCTCTACAAGGCTCCCGCTTGGGTACTCACAGGGTTTCACAGTCTTGCAGAGAACCCAGACACCCAACACACAAAGAAGGAGAAGAAAATGGACAATCAAATGATAGTTTTCCTGAGGAAACCCCCCTGCTTCTACCCCCAGGGCTGCCTCTCTATGCCAGCCTGTTTTCCCTGCGGCCCCACCACACTGGTCTCTGGCCTTCAGCCTCCCCCAGCTGAAGGCTGAGGACCATCACCTGGCTCTGGTAATTGACCCGGGAAGCCCAAAAGGAGGTGGCAGGGGCTCAGGGGAGGGGGAGCTCCAGGTGCTGCAGGAAGTGGAGCTGTTAATTAAGCGGCTCCTTCCCACTGTGGGAGAGGGAGATGGGGAGCTGGAGAGGCCCAGGACTCAGCGTCTCTTAAAGGGGACAAGACCCCTTTCTGAACCTATCAGGAAGAGCCCTTCTATATCCCAGGCTTTCTTCACAGGTCACACCCGGGATTTGTCCTGTCCTCTGGGGCTCGCTGCTGGAACTACTCACTGGGAGAGAAGCCTGTTAAGGAACCCATGTGACCAGGGTTCCTCTGAGAAGCCTTAGGGAGTCCCTGGGAGAAAAGGACCAGGAGAGGGCACTCTAATGCCCAGCTCCAGCTCCAGCTCCAAGGGGTGGGACAGAGGCAAGACTAAGGAAATCCTGAGAAGGGATCCTTAGAAGGGTCAGGTAGTCAGATGGTCGTGATAAGCAGCAGCAAAGAGGGCCCCTTGATAATGCCTGGCCGGCGGCTTGGCTGTGAGACGCACCTGAATCGTAACCACAGCCACGTCAGAGTTTCTCTGAGCATGGCCCTCACCAGCAGCATCATGCTCACCTGGGAACTTACTGTGCACATTCACCATGCACAGCTTCAGGCCCCCTCTCCTTCTCCCAGACCTATGAATCAGAAACTTGGAGGCTAAGCCCAGTAATCCACAAGCCCTCTAGGTGATTCTGACACATGCTCAAATTTGAGAACTGGTATAATCAGATTCTGGAGTTGGGCTGCCCAGAAAACTTCCTCCATTCGCAAATTCATTCATATTCCACAAACATTTATTAGCACCTTCTATGTGTTGACCCCGCATCAAGTGTCACAAGGAGCCCAAAGTGGGACAAATTATAGGCAGACTGATTAGAAAGTACAAAACAGGGCAAAGAGCCCCAGGAAGGAGCCACTCTTTCTGGTTAGGGGGATTGGACAGGACTTCCCAGAAGAGGTGGACTTTGAGATGGGCCTTAAAGGACGAGTTAGAATCAACAGAGCAGAAAAGGAAGGCACTTACAAAACCAAAATCTAACTTTTATTTTAATTAATTACTTTTTTTAAGAGAGAGAGAGAGAGAGCACATAAGCAGGTGGGGTGGGGGCAGAGGGAGAGGGAGAGAGAGAATCTTAAGCAGGCTCGATGCGTGGAGTGCGATATGGAGCTTGGTCTCAAGACCCTGAGATCATGACCTGAGCTGAAATCAAGAGTTGGACGCTTAACCAACTGAGCCACCCAGGCGCACCACCAAAACCTAGCTTTTATTTATTTATTTATTTTAAAGATTTTACTTACTCATTTGAGAGAGAGAGAGAAAGCATGAGCGGAGGGGACGGGTGGGGGAAGAGGGGCAGAAGAAGAGGGAGAAGCAGGCTCCCCACTGAGAAGGACCCTGAGATCATGACCTGAGTGGAAGGTAGATGTTGAACCATCTGAGCCACCCAGGTGCCCCCAAAACCTAAAGCTTTTAAAGCCTTATAGCTTTGGGGATAAATTCAAGTGCCTCAGCACAAGTTTCTCCATGATCCAGCCCCTGTCTCCTGCATTGACTCCATCTCCTGCCACATCACACCTCCATCCACAGATCTGAGGAAAACCGAGCTGCTCACAGAAGTGCACACACAGCATGGTACTTCTTATTGCCAGGCCTTTGCTCAGGCTGTCCCTTCTGCCTGGAATGCCCTCTTTGTGTCTCTTAGCCCAAAAGCCACCCATCCTTTAGGACTCCTTTTAGGTGTTTCCTCTTCCAGGAAGCCCTCCTGACTCCTGGATGGTTAAGAATCATCCTCTAGGGGGATGCCTGGGTGGCTCAGTAGGTTAAGCGTCTGCCTTCGGCTCAGGTCATGATCCCAGGGTTCTGGAATTGAGTCCTGCATCGGGCTCCCTGCTTGGCGGGGAGCCTGCTTCTCCCTCTGCCCGCTGCTCCCCCTGCTTGTGCGCTCGTGCACGCTCTCTCACACAAATAAATGAATCAAATCTTTAAAAAAAATAAAAAGCTGCTTTATCTTAATCCCCTGTTAGAATGAGAACCTACTGTGAGCGGGCATCTTCTTCAACTTTGTGACCCTAGACCCTGGCGCAGTGCCGGGCATGCAGTGCACTTTCAAAACACAGTTATTTAGCAAAGGAAAGAAGAAAGGGAGAGTGTTAAGTAGGACGTCCAGGGGGAAAACCATGGCAGGAATGATGCAGAGCCTGACAAGGAGCACATCCCGAAGGCAAAGGCACAAAATGTTTTCCTCTCCCTGGAGCCTGGAACAGAGGAGACAGTGCTTAGCAGCCAGGAGCCTCTTGCCGCCTGCTTGCTGGCTTGACAGATCTGGCATATGTGCTTTGAATCCAATTGTCATCTGCTGAGCATTGCTGCTAGAATGTTCCAGTCTGTCAGGCCAAATGTGACTCCATAGAAGCCTCTTCAGCACTGTGGGTTGGTTTCTGAGTTGGGGTATGGGTTTATTAATTCTCAAGAATTCCAAGACGCATCAGAAGATGCTCAACGTCATTAGTCACGAGTAAAATGCAAATGAGATCTACAGCTCGATACCATTAAGATCTATCAGAATGGCAAAAAAAAAAAAAATTAAAACTGAAAATACCAACTGCCGACAAAGACACACAGCAACCAAAACGCTCATACTCTGCAGGTGAGTACGCAGACCCTTACAGCCACTCTGGAAAACAGTTTGGTAGCTTCTTATCAAGTCAAACATACACTTGCCATGTAACCCAGCGATCCCCATTCTAGGTATCTACTTGAGAAATATGAAGACTAAGTTCATACAACAACTGGGATGTCGATCCTTATAGAAGCTCTGTTCGAAATTGTCAAAAATTGAAAACAACCCAAATGTCCATCAATCGGTGAATAATAAAAAAGTGCTGGAACAGCCATAAAACAGGATACATCTCGGCAATAAAAAGGAATGAGCTACGGATACATACAACAACGTGGATAAATCTAAATGTATCACTTGGAGAAAGAACCCCATTCCAAAAGGCTACATGCTGTATGAATCCACTGGAAAAGGCAAAACCAGGAGTGGAGAACAGGTTGCCAGTGGTTGGGGTGGGAGGAGGGTTTGACCACTAAAGGGTAATCTGAAGTAATTTTCTAGAGTGACAAAAACTGTTCTCTATTCTGATCTATCCTTGAATCTATACATATGCTAAAAAATCATAGACTTATACAGCAAAAACAGTGAATTGTACTACATGTAATTTTTTTTAAATGCAATACCAGTTTTGGGGTGCCTGGGTGGCTCAGATGGTTTTATCTGCCTTTGGCTCAGGTCATGATCTCTGGGTCTTGGGTTCGAGCCCTGGGCTCCCGGCTCAGCAAGGAGTCTGCTTCTTCCTCTCCCTCTGCCTCAACCCCCTGCTCATGCGTTCTGTCTCTCTGTCTCTCTCTGTCTCGAATGAATAAATAAAATCTTTTTTAAAAATTAAAAAATAATAAAAAATGTAATACCAGTTTCAAGTAAAAAAGAATCCCAAGCAACAAGGCATCCTCAGGCCTACAAGTGGTTCCCCTCCCACTGTCTTGTCTGTGGTGGCCAGTGTCAGTGTCACCTCTAGCTCTTTAGGCAAGGTCGCTGGGTCATACAGCCCTCCTGGGTGGCTCACGGTAGCAAGCTACAATCCTCCCATCTAGTTTGATCTCAGGGTCATTTCCATAATAACAGTTAATTTTGTCTTCTTCACCGAAGTATCGTATCGCCAAAGGGCTAGAATAGTGCTTATAGTTATTCAAATAAATATTTGTTGATTGAGTAAATATTTGTTACCCCTTTATGTGACTGGCTCCAAATTCCTGAATCCACCCTCTTAATTGAAATGTTCATCACATACAGACGTAGTGAAGAGAAGGGCCATATGCACCCCAATGTTCATAGCAGCATTGTCCACAATAGCTAAATTGTGGAAGGAGCCGAGATGCCCTTCAACAGATGCCTGGATTAAGAAGATGTGGTCCATATATACAATGGAATATTACTCAGCCATCAGAAAGAACGATTACACAACATTTGCAGCAACATGGACGGGACTGGAGGAGATTATGCTAAGTGAAATAAGTCAAGCAGAGAAAGACAATTATCATATGGTTTCACTCATTTATGGAATATGAGAAATAGGAAGATCGGTAGGAGAAGGAAGGGAAGAATGAAGCGGGGGTAAACAGAAGGGGGAATGAACCATGAGAGACTGTGGACTCTGGGAAACAAACTGAGGGCTTCAGAGGGGAGGGGGGTGGGGGATTGGGATAGGCCGGTGATGGGTATTAAAGAGGGCACATATTGCATGGTGCACTGGGTGTTATAGGCAAACAATGAATCATGGAACGTTGCATCAAGAACTGGGGATATACCGTATGGTGACTAATATAACAAAATAAATATTATTTAAAAAAAAGAAGAAATGCTCATAACAGCCCCGCCCCTTCTCTGATAATGTCACTTGCTCTAAGTTCCCTCCTGGAATTTTGGCACTTAACATCCCTGCTCAGGTGTTGGCTCTGCCCATTTTCTGGCCCAAGGGTCTCCTGTTACCTCAGGTAAGAATTTTTCCCTCTAGCTGCATCCCATTATGGACACTCAGCCAGAGCCCCAGTGGAAGCAGCCCGGCCTCATCACAAAAGATAGTGCCCAGCATGGGGTTGGCACCCTCCTCAGACAGGAAGGAAATAACAGTGGACCACATGGGCTGGGAAGCCACCTCCGGCTCGCCAGGTGCTGCTCCTGTGCTTCAGCGGTAGCGTGTATGTTTGTGTCTGCCAGGAGATACTTCAGTTCGATCTTACTCATTCAAAGTGTTTGTGCGTTCCTTTTATGTCACTCGACACCCCATAATTGTAGATGACAGAAAGTGGGATGTTGGTCATTTGGGGTTGTAATAAGGCTTTTGGTTAGAATCCCCTGAGTTTCTGCCTATTTCCCTCCGGGCTGGTTGAAACTAAAGAGTATTTGTGTCCAGTGATTATTTCCCCTGTCCTTCACACCCAGTCAGCAGCCATCCTCCATAGGAAATCATGTACATCACACAAGTCATTTAAGACTCATAATCTTGCCTGCTACAATCTTAGGTACAAGTAATATCCAGGTAGGTAGATTACAAGTAAACAACCCAGGTACAGAATAGTTTTCTCTAGTCTCACCCAAATCCTGATTCCTTTACCCTGCATGGACTCCATCCCCCCCCTGCCCAAAGAAGGGTCTTTCTTTTGGTCCCCAAACATGGATTGTGCAAAGGATACTCGCACAACAGCTGCCAGGAGGCCACCCTGTGCTGGGACTCAAGTCTGACTAACTTGGTCAACTTTTACTCTGCGCCAAGCAAGGTCAGAGTGACAAATGGGTGGCTCGAGAGATGTGTACACAAATGTGCTGGTTTCAGTCCACAGTATATTCAAGTTTTTCAGTCAGTTGCCAACATTTTTAAATTGGGAGATTTCCCATGAAAATCAGACCTGGCATTACCAGGTCACACTTCCCACAGGCCTCCCTTTAGTGGGACACTGGATAGCAGATACCTTCTTTAGATGGGGCAGGTGCCCTCCTGAGATCTATTCTCCTCTTTCAGCAGCCCTCCGTCCACTTCTTTCTTTTCCTGCCTCGCTTTTCCAGGTATTCGCGTGTACTACCCGATAGTACGTGCTTTGTTTCCTGTGTATAAAAAGATACAGCCTTCAAAGAGCTTAATATCTGGGCATGTGGAGTAGAGACTTTAGGTGGGGTTGGGGGAGGAATTCCAAGCGGAGGGAACAGCAAGAGCAGGGAAGAGGAAGGCAGAAGAATGCAGGAGGACTACCCGTTGAGGTATCTAGGCCGGTCCATGATCAGGAACGCACCCCACCAAGCTCCCCTCCAGTGATGTGGGGCCAAATCGCTTAATAATTCACAACATGGTCAGAATTTGATCAGCAGGAAGTGGAAGGGAAGGTGCTGCTGGACTTTGAAATCAAAGACCCCTGTTCGCGTCCTTGGGCCTCCACAAGTCACTCCCATTCCCAGGCCTCTTTAAAATTAGGATTATTAATAACTGCTTTACAACACAGCGGTCAGGATCAAAGGACAGCAAGTACGGAAAGTGCCTGCACGCTGTTCGATACGTAGGAGGAACTCCGCAGTAGACAGCTCTGACCGGACCACAGCAGGGACATTGAGGGTGCGCTCAATGAACATCGGGGGACGGGCTGCATAGTGACAAAAGGCACCGGGAGCCTATGTTCCGACGGGTGGGGCCATCGGCCACTCCCAGCGTCGGCTTCGCCCAACCCGTGGGCGGTGTCGCCGCCCCGCGCCGCGCACGCGCACATCGCGGCCAAACCTCAGAGCGCGCGCCCACGGCCGAGGCAAGGCAGCGCGTTTGCGCGTGCGCAGAACGCGCCCGGCGGCGGCGGGGGGAGGGGCGCGGGGAGCGCAGCTGCGCGTGCGCAGAACGCCTGGCGGGCGCGCGGCGAGAGCCGAAGCGCGGGCGAGGGGCTGAGTGAGTTCGCCAGCCACGCTCCGTGCGCAGTCGACGCCCGCCCCCTTCGGGGGTTCTCTGTAGTGGCAGCTTCGGCCGAGGCCACTTTTATGAGGCGCGAAGAACTCTTAGCCTGTGTAAGAGCCCGGACGGGCCCGGGAACTTATTGGGTCTGAGGTAATGGCCCACAGCGGCCTGGTGCTCCCCTGAGGTCGGCGCTTCGTTGCCTTCGTTTTCCGCGGGAGAGTTACAGCCCCGGCGCCACCGCTCCGCAGCCGCCCCCGAGGGCCGGGTGTGGCCTCCTGCGGGCCGCGAGGGTCCTAGGGCGGGCCAGGGCGGTGGGGGGAGAGGCGCGGCCGGCGGCCTTTGCGGAGCCAGGTGCGGACCCGCCTCCCCGGCTGAGCGGCGCGGGGGCCCGGAGCTGCCTCTGGGCGCACCCCGCCTTTAAAACACCGCCCCCC
>NC_048233.1:83689628-83764851 GCF_002007445.2 Ailuropoda melanoleuca | reverse complement strand
CCGGGAGCCTATGTTCCGACGGGTGGGGCCATCGGCCACTCCCAGCGTCGGCTTCGCCCAACCCGTGGGCGGTGTCGCCGCCCCGCGCCGCGCACGCGCACATCGCGGCCAAACCTCAGAGCGCGCGCCCACGGCCGAGGCAAGGCAGCGCGTTTGCGCGTGCGCAGAACGCCCGCCCGGCGGGCGGCGGGGGGAGGGGCGCGGGGAGCGCAGCTGCGCCTGCGCAGAACGCCTGGCGGGCGCGCGGCGAGAGCCGAAGCGCGGGCGAGGGGCTGAGTGAGTTCGCCAGCCACGCTCCGTGCGCAGTCGACGCCCGCCCCCTTCGGGGGTTCTCTGTAGTGGCAGCTTCGGCCGAGGCCACTTTTATGAGGCGCGAAGAACTCTTAGCCTGTGTAAGAGCCCGGACGGGCCCGGGAACTTATTGGGTCTGAGGTAATGGTCCACAGCGGCCTGGTGCTCCCCTGAGGTCGGCGCTTCGTTGCCTTCGTTTTCCGCGGGAGAGTTACAGCCCCGGCGCCACCGCTCCGCAGCCGCCCCCGAGGGCCGGGTGTGGCCTCCTGCGGGCCGCGAGGGTCCTAGGGCGGGCCAGGGCGGTGGGGGGAGAGGCGCGGCCGGTGGCCTTTGCGGAGCCAGGTGCGGACCCGCCTCCCCGGCTGAGCGGCGCGGGGGCCCGGAGCTGCCTCTGGGCGCACCCCGCCTTTAAAACACCGCCCCCCCACGCCTTAGAACACCCCTCCCGGAAGGAAAGCGCGCGCTCTGGTCTGCAGCCTCCTCTGACCCAGGCCGCGCGGTTGCCGTGAAAGCAAGACTTGTCCCATTGAGACATTTCTTGTCACATCATGTTTTAGTGATCTCAGTGGGCGTCTGCTTTCGCATGCCTCACTGAACCTCGGAGGGAGAGATTTGAGTCATGGCCCTCGGTGAGACTTCGGAGTTCAGCGCCTCCGGGTTTTGAATCTTGGCATGTGAGGAAGTGGAAAGCTTCACGCGGGCATACCTTGCTGTACATCCTTGGCTTTTCCGAACTCTAGTTCCTCCCTTTGCACGTCTGCGGGTAGCAACCTACCACAGTATCCCGACAGCCCACCTAAACTCTCTCTCTGGCTATCTCACAGGCACCTCGAAATTGAGCATGTCCCAATAACTTCCCCTCAAAAATTTACTTTCTAAGGCTGCCTTTTCCAGGAAGTGGCACTTTTTTTCTCTTCGATAGGTTGCTCAAGCAACTAGGAATCATCTTTGTTCTCTCTGCCTCCCCCCATCAATTCACCAAATCATAACTAGACAACTTCCTAGGCATCTGCCAAACCAGTCACTCTAGACCAGGCTACTTATCAGCTTCTGCCTTGAGCCACAGGCTGGTACAGGTCCTTTTTATCTGCTCTTGTTCTGGGTTATTTCCCACATTACAACCAGATACAGAAATATGTATACTTTAACTCACAGCTGTGTGGTCATTTCTTTATTATACCCTTCAGTGCCTTCCTATTGCTCTTAGGATAGACTCCACATGTCATAACCTGGACTGTAAAAGGCCTTCATCCCTTCTGTAGCTATCCCTTCTTAGATGACCTCATCTCTTCAGTGGCTTTAAATACCATCTAAACACTGATGACTTAAATTTGTATTTCCATCCTGACTTCCATCCATTGCACACTAGGCGACCACCCTCTTGGCATATCCATTGAGATGTCTAATAGGCCTCTCAAACTTAACCAAAACAGAATGATTGAGTTTTTTCCATAAATCTCTTTCCCTGGAATCCTTCCCCATTTCAGTAAAAGGTATGTACTATTTTCCACCTAATAAAATAGCAAAGTCTAAAAACATAAGAGCCATCCTTGATTCCCACACCTATGCCATCAGTCTAAAATATACCCCAAATCCAACAATTCACTAGGCACTGAGACTCCCCAGTCAAAATCAGCCGCATCTTTCCCCTGGATTACTGCAAAAGCTTCCTGACTGATTCCCTGCTTCTACTCTTAATCCTATACAGTTCATCTTTCTTTTTTCTTTTTTCTTTTTTTTAAGATTTATGTATTTATTTTAGAGAGTGTGTGTGTGAGTGGTGGGGGGGGCAGAGGGGAGGGAGAGAGAATCTCCAGCAGACTCTCCACCGAGCTTGGAGCCCAACATGGGGCTCCATCACATGACCATGTGATCGTGACCTGAGCCAAAATCAAGAGTTGGATGCTTAACCAACTGAGCCACCCAGGCACCCCATGTACAGTTCATCTTTCTTAAGCATAAATCATTTCACTTTTCTTTATAAAATGCTTAACATAAATTTCGAACTCTTGACAATGGCCTACAGGCCTTACATGATCTGGTTTCTGCTTCTCTCTGACTTCATCTCCCCCTAATCTGTCTTCATTCTCTGTGCTTCAGTCACACTGACCTTTGTGTCCATTAAACCACCATCACCCGGCATCTGTCCTTGCTGGTTTTTTTTTTTTTCCTTCTTGGAATGCTTTTCCCCCTGACTTTGTGTGGTTTTTCCACTTTCCGTTAAAGCCTCAACTCAGTTGTGATCTTGTCCAAAAGGCTTTCCTTGGCCACAATAGTTAAACCAGCCTCCCAGTCATTCTTTACTATAAAGCCCTTTTTTATTTTCTTTGTAGTACTTAGAGTACTTTAAATTACATTTATGTATTTATATGTTTATTGTTGCTCTCCACACCTCCTGAAATGTAAGACCTTAAAGATGAGTTATCATGTCTCTCTTGTTCCCTACTCTAAACATGCTCAGAACAGTGCCTGGTGCATAGTAGGCTCTCAGATATATGCTGACTGACCCATTGCTTGTCTGTATAGTGTTAATCTCATAGCACTGTCCTTTTTGCCTACTGTGTTCTGGGTTACTATACTTCCCTTTTGAAAGTGCCATGCTCTCTTCCAATTGAGGACTCTTACATCTGCTGTTTCCTGTACCCAGCCCAGACCCACTCTCTATTTGTGCCTCCGTAACTCATACTTATCCCTCAGATGTGAGTCTGTTACTTAGAGTGTGGGTGGAATGATTTCCATTCTAGGGTAATATTCTTTATCAATGTGCCACATCACCCTGTTCTTTTCTGTAGCAGTCATCACACTTGAAATTATTTGTAAGCTCTTTGCAGGTGAGGACCAAGTTCTTATTCTTCTCCACTATATTTCCAGCACTTCGTTTCTGGAACATAGTAGGTATACGAATATTTGTGAGCTGAATGAATGAATGTTGAATGAACATGAGATTGAGAAAATCAAATCAGGTAAAAATGAGAAGAGCAGTTAGAGTATAAGGTAGCTGAATCTGCTTTTCCTACTTCAGTAGATGCTTTTTGATCTTATGAGATAGGGAGAGGAAAGCATTATATATACTGAAAGTGCTTTATAAATATGAGGTTGTTTGTTTGTTAAGATCTGTTCACCATCAGATCCCTATGGTTTGATGGTTTTTCAAAGTACAAAGCTTTATGTTTCTTAGCAATAATAACTGATTTTGTTATTTTAGAGCTAGGCTTAGGTGGTAAAATATAAAGAATTGAGGCTAATATGGAGTCTAGGCCATTTCGTAACCAGCTGAACTATCTTGCTTTAGCAATACATCTGAGTTTTAGTCTTGCCCTTATATGTGCTTGGCCAAATTAGATGGTGATCTCAAGTCAGATGTATCTTTTTGTAAATACAATTCTTATCTCCCCAGTATCTCACCAGAATTGGATTAAAGTTAGTAAAATATTTTAAATTTCCTGTGTGAAATTTGCTCTCTTTACATAAAAAGTAATTTAGTTTTCTTATTAACTTAATTTCTTCAGAGTCTGCCATTGTTTCATGGCAGGAACAAAGCTGTGTATTTTAGAAGCTTTCTTTTTACACTTTCCTATATCAGTCTTCTGTCACTAAGACCCGTGAGATATGTACGTTAAAGACTCAAGAGTTTTTAGCTCAAAATTGTAAAAGATATTCCTTTCTCTCTACCTGAGGATATTCTCTCCATCATTTGCCCTTCTGAAACTACTGATGCTTTTTTCCCCCATTTAAAAATCTCTTCCTTATGTGTACTGCTTCAGGGCAACTCACCCAATTGTGTAACCAAAAAATAAAATGTCTTTCATTGCCTGCAGTTTTACATCCAAACGCTTTTCGGGTTCCTGGGGTTGGTAGGATGTTTAGAGTGCTGCAGTATGATGTGAATGCTGATAGGTTGTCGTTAAATAAGTCACAACTACTGGGCAGGGTGGTGAGATGAGATACCATTCTGTTGCTTTTCCAGAATAAGGAGCACAGTTCTAGACCTATTGACCAAAGGTAGTTTTTCCAGTAGCTTTTAGGATGGTTAAGATGTAAGTGGAAGTGGCCCTTAGGTGCAAAAGGTAGTGTAAGAGATTAACTTAGATTCCTTTCTGGTCTATTGAGTTGTCCGGTAGGGCTTTTGGTTTCATTTTGGGGTATCTTCCTACCTTTCTGTTAGAAGGTTTAGTTACTTCTCCCCTCTCAAACAAAACAAAAAAAATCTGACACAGTTCCAAGAGCAAATCTATTCCTGAACAAATGCCGAGGGCATTTTAAAGATTGTGTCTAAAGAGTGGGAAGAAACCTAATGAGAAAGAATGATATCGATAAGCATGAAAGTATCCTGGGTAGCCTCAGATTAATCTCTTCTTGTCCCATATCTTAACACCTTGTTTTGTTTTTAAATAAAGAATAATCTATGTGTAGAGCACTACAATAAGCAATTATACCTGCATTATTTCATCAGCCATCCTAGTCACCCTGCAAGGTGAAGAAACTGAGAATAGTTTCTTTTGAAAATAGAGCTTGAAGACAAACAAATGTGAATGTGACCCTTTAACACCTCCAAGAAATAATTCTAAGAACATTTAATCAGAAAAGCTTACATTTTGGTTTGATGCCTTTGTACCCAGATTGAGTTTGTCTTGGAGTCATCCACAGTTATGAGAGTGACCAGGGTTTACGGTTTACTAAAGTGACTGACAGAGTGATGTGTTGTAATGGAAAATGTGTGGGCCAAAGGAATCAATAGTCTTAGGGAGTACTAATCCTGGTTCCATACTGAGTTATGTGACCTTGTGGAAGGTATTTCCTTCTGTGGTAAAATCAGTTTCTTCTTGTACCCTCTAAAATGAAGGGCACTTCAGGCTATAGGCAAGCATGAGTCTGTAGGTGTAAATATTCTCTAGTATAGAATCTCTAGTCTGAATATACTTCGGTAGAGCCAGGCAGACCTCTGAGACCAGCCAAGGACTTGTGAAGGCAAAGGAGAAGCTGGCCATCTGTCTTCAATCTCAGTTCTAAAACTTGGGTAATAAATTCATAGTATCAGTGGGATTTCCCTATGTTGTTGCCACACTCAGTGGTCACAGAGCCTGTCATATTAGATCTGCCCAGTAAATGTATTTTGATAAATGCTTATGAAAGCTCTTTTATTCTTTAACCCTGTGAAGGATTTTTCTATCAAATGTCACCAGATATATTTAGTGACAGTACTTCCTTATCATCTCCTTCCACCCCAGTAGTCAATATCATTATCCTCATATAGCATTCAGCCCTGCTTTAGATTGTAGGCACTGATCCAGATGTTTCTTTATTGAAACAGATTACTAAAAACCTTAAAAAATCTAACATCATTGCCAATGTGTCATTTAAATCTAATTATTGGGGATTTTCAAAGAAAGGTTCTTGATTGGGATGTGTCAGATTTTTGCACTGAGATTAAAGATAGTTTTCATCTCTTAAATTTGCTTTTCTAGTGAAGCATTAAGAGAGAAACTTCAAATCTATCAAAACAGCTAATGTTTATATAATACTCTAGAGTTTATGAAATACTATTTACAATATAATCTTTTTTAATCCTTCAACAATTCCAGGGGTAGATGGGATTCCCATTTGCAGGTGTAGAAACTGAGAAATGATGAGGCTAAGTGACTTGCTCAGGGTCTAATGACTAATAAGAGGCAGAGCTAGGACTCAAGCCTTGATCCTCCAATTTCAAATCTTCTGTTTTTCCAACTAATGCATATTGCCTCTAACCTTTTCTTTTTTGTTTTAAACGCATCATGTTTTTTGATCGCCTGAAAATGGGTTGAGAGTCTGACCTTCATCTGTTAAGATTCTACAGTGTCATCGTGACTGCAGTACTCATGTTGGAAAATAACCTTGTGAAATCTTTGAACCACTACTACTATGTGGTTCTTTCGGATTATGCTGTCTAATCTTTATTTTCAAATGAGGTAATTAGTGTGTGGTGTTTGTTTCTGAAGCAGGCAGCCAGCAATTAACAGGCAGGCCCCAGCCAGAGAGGGCTGTTTTTACCTCTTTCAGACAGCCAGCTGTGGTGCAGTACATGAAGTTTCCTCTCTGGATTGTCATTTCCAGCAAATGTCCTTCATTTCCTTTGCTCTGATCCCCCAGCCCTCTGTCTGTGGTGAGAGGTGACAGCATTTTAGGAGAACCCTCTGAATAACTTAAAGCTAAATTTTTGTGGCCGCGACCTAAGTCTCACCAGGTAGGCTTCTACTTAGAAAAGTCACCTTAGCACCAAAAACACATTCAAATCTAGCTGGGTTCCTGCCATGCTTTGGACATGGGAATCAGCAAGCTTTTTTTTTTTTTTTTTTTTTTTTTTTTTTTTTTTTTTTTTCAGGATATGAACAATATTTCCCCTCTGGTAACTTTGCAGTTGGCACCAACTATTTCTTTTCACTTTTGACTGCAATTCTAGTCTAAATAGTCTCATGGGCTCTGGCTCCAACCTCCTGTCATTCTAATCCCAAGCAGCCGAGATCAGACACTGGGATATCTCTTTACTGGCAGCCCCAGACATGAACTTTGGAAATTGTGGGAAATTCCATTCTTTGGGCACATAGATCTCCTGACTCCACCATACAAGAGTTTTCCCTGTTGAGTAGAAATGGTATTGGGGTAATATGGAGGAAAGAATAATGAAAATAGTTCTTTATGAGTATATACTATTTTAGTACTTACAAAATGATTTTATATTCATTATCTCTTTCTCTCTCTCTCTCTCTCTCTCTTTTTTTTTTTTTTTGGTACTAAAACTCTTAGAAAACAGAGTGGAAGAGATAAGAGCATCAAGTCTGACCTCACTTTGAATCACGATTCCAACATTCATATATAGCTATGGGGAGGTTACTTCATCTTTCAGTATCTCGATTTCCTTATCTATCAAATTTAGACTATTGATTTCAGGCTTATTGTGAGGATTAAGTGAGATAATGTATGTAAGGCACTTACAATAGGGCATAACAAAAGACTGTCGTTAGTTGTTGTTATTATTGTATAAGTAAGAAAACCAAGGCCTAGAGAAACTAAGGAGGGATATCGGAGCTGAGATTCAAACCTAAATTATTCTTTCTTTGTGCCTGTTCTGTCTACCCCATCTTAGCTGCCTCTGAAATTTGTGTTGTGTATAGGTAGCTTTTATCCTCAGGAATTCTGGACTTCTAATCTCATTATTTATTACTTAAACTTCCATATGAAGAGACAGAAAATGCAGAGTTTACTATGTCTACAAGTAAAAAGAGGCACAGAAAAGTCTTAGTGACTTACAAAATCGCTAATCACTGTGTTTGAGTCTTACTTCTGAGTGTGTACCAAATGCCTTCTTGGAGGAGAAGAGACATGCCATTCTTCTTTTTCCATCCTTCCCCTTTCCCCAGTTTCCCACCGAAAGGACCTTAAGTGGCCAGAGATTCTGGAACAGGAAAAGTAAAACTAGTAAGTGCTAAGAGGATAGTAGGCACTCTTGTGGCACAGGGCAGTCTCACAAGCAGTGAAGAGAAAGAGTGGTTGAGAGGTAGGAAAGATAAGGCATTCCTCAGCAGCACTGGGAAACATTAGTGTACATCATTATTTGCTGTATTAGCTGTGGCAGGAAGGTGTGCTTATGCCTTAACTTCATCTAAAATTAACAGCAGGGATCTTCCTCTTGGTGCATTTGGATTGTTTCATTATTTGACTTGAGCCCTCTTCACACTGGCCTAGGTTCCAGGGAAAGTGGGGACAAGGGAGGAGAATAGATTCAAGAGATATTTGGGAGATAGATTTAATCTTAACAAAAAACCTTGTGAGTCCTCAGATGTTGCTGTTATTAGTCTCATAGAGAGAAGTGATTTGCCTGAGGTTGTAAGGTCAACTACAAATCTTGAACTCAAGTCTTTTGATTTCAAGTGTAGAGATTATCCCCCAACACCATATATCTTCCCCATGCAGGTAGGAGAACGGTCGAGGTGATTAATATAGATAATCAGTATAAAAACCGAGCTGGGATATAAGCAGTGGTGCTGAGTGTTGGACATTTTATTCATGAAGAGATGCTATAAATTGGGCAGACTCTGTTTTATACCATAAAGTTGATAAGGAACCATCTTTAGCTTTTTAATAATTCTCTAATATTTCTATTTTATTAGGCTATTATTTTGAAGCAATGAGTTTAAAACCCTTCACCTACCCGTTTCCAGAGACGAGGTTTCTTCATGCAGGACCCAATGTGTATAAATTCAAAATTAGATATGGCAACAATATCAGGTAATTTTAAAGCTAGGAGAGTAGCCTTTGCAAATATAGGTTAGTACGTTCCCACAGGTTATCCCTTCTCTGCCTTCACTCAGTCCAGGAGACTGGCTGAAGTAGCATCTTGTAGGACTCTATTTCCTAGATATTTTATATTCTACATATTATTATTCAGGTAAGTTTCTAAATTAGTGATGACATACCTTTGGAGCAGTGGTTCTCAAGATTTTTATCTCAGGATCCCTTTGCACTTTTAAGATTATTGGGGATCCCAAAGAGGTTTTGATTATGTGGGTTATACCTGTCAATATGTATCATGTAAAGATTAAAATAGAAAAATTAAAATAACATACTTATTAATTTTAAAATAATGTATCATTAAATGTTAACAGATAATATATTTTATTAAAAGTAACTATATTTCTAGGGGCACCTGGGTGGCTTGGTCAGTTGGTTAAGGCTCTGACTCTTGATTTCAGCTCAGGTCATGAACTCAGCATCATGAGATCGAACCCCACATCAGGCACCACACTCAGCAGGGAGTCTGCTGGAGATTCTCTCTTTTCCTCTCCCTCTCCCCCTCCACCCGTTCATGCTCTCCCTCTCTCTAAAATAAATAAATCTTTAAAAAAAGAATTATATTTCTAAAAAATTAATGAGGAGATTGGCATTGTGCCTGGGATTTACCCCAGGAATACAAGGATGGTCAACACACAGAAATCAACCAATATAGGGGCGCCTGGGAGGCTCAGTCGGTTAAGCGTCTACCTTCAGCCCAGGTCATGATCCCAGGGTCCTCTGCCCCTCCCCCCTGCTGTGCTCTCTTGCTCATGCTCTCTCTCTCTCTCTCAAATAAATAAAACCTTTTAAATAAAGAAATCAACCAATATAATACCCTGCAATAATAGAACAAAGGGGGGAAAAAACCACATGATCATTCTAACTGATAAAGAAAAAGCATTTAAGGCAGATGGCCTCTTCTCTGCTGTCCCACCTGCTGCTCCCTTGTGGTGTCTTCAATAAACTTTTTTTTTTTTAAGATTATTTATTTATTTATTTGACAGAGATAGAGACAGCCAGCGAGAGAGGGAACANTGCTCCCTTGTGGTGTCTTCAATAAACTTTTTTTTTTTTAAGATTATTTATTTATTTATTTGACAGAGATAGAGACAGCCAGCGAGAGAGGGAACACAAGCAGGGGGAGTGGGAGAGGAAGAAGCAGGCTCATAGTGGAGGAGCCTGATGTGGGGCTCAATCCCATAACGCTGGGATCACGCCCTGAGCCGAAGGCAGACGCTTAACCGCTGTGCCACCCAGGCGCCCCTGTCTTCAATAAACTTTTATCTTCATTAAGAAAAAAAGAAAGGAAAAGAAAAGAAAAACCATTTGACCAAATCCAGCACCCTTTCATTATAAAAACACTCAATAAACTAGGAATAGAGGGGAATTTCCTCAGTATGATAAGTGCCACAGCTAACATACTCATTTATGAAAAACTGAAAAAGCCTTTCCCTTAAGATCTAAAACAAGACAAGGATGTCTGCTTTCACCACTTCTATTCATCGTAGTACTGGTTCCTAGCCAGAGCAATTAGTCAGGAAAAAGAAATTAAGTGCATACTAATTGGAAAGGAGGAAGTGAAACTATATCTGTGGAAGACATGATCTTCCATGTAGAAGATCCTGGAGAATACACACACACACAGAAAAACTATTAGACCTGATCAATGAATTCAGCAAAGTTTCAGGATACAAAATCAACATACAAAATCAGTTGTATTTGTATGCACTAGCAAAAAGCAATCTGAAAAGAAAATTAAAACAATTCCATTTACAATAGCATCAGTAAGAAAAAAATACTTAGCAATAAACTTAATCAAGGAGATGCGAGACTTGTACACCAAAAACTACAAAAAGTTGCTAAAAGAAATCAAAGTATTAATAGATATCCATGTTTGTAGATTGGAAGACTTATTAAGATGACAAAGCAATCTATACAGATTCAGTGAAAATCCTATCAAAACCCCAATGGCATATTTTCAAAAATGGACAAGCGCATCTTAAAATTTATATGGAATTTCAAGGGACCCTGAATAGCCAAAATAATCTTTTTTTTTTAAAAGATTTTATTTATTTATTCGACAGAGATAGAGACAGCCAGCGAGAGAGGGAACACAAGCAGGGGGAGTGGGAGAGGAAGAAGCAGGCTCATAGTGGAGGAGCCTGATGTGGGGCTCGATCCCATAATGCCGGGATCACGCCCTGAGCTGAAGGCAGATGCCTAACCGCTGTGCCACCCAGGCGCCCCTGAATAGCCAAAATAATCTTGAAAAAGAACAAAATTGGAGGACTCATACTTCCCAATTTAAAAACTTACTACAAAGCTACAGGCAATCAAAAAATATGGTATTGAAATTAGGACAACTTTATAGACCATAGAATAGAATTGAGAGCCTAGAAATAAACCCTCACATCTATGGTCAATTGGTTTTTTACTAGAATGCCAAGACCATTCAATAGGGGAGGAATAGTCTCTTCTCTTTAATAAATGGTTCTGAGAAGAGTGGATATCCACATGCAGAAGAATGAAGTTAGATCAGTACCTTATACCACATAAAAAACTTAATTAAAAATAGATCAAAGATCTAGGGGCACCTGGATGGTGCAGTTGGTTGAGCTACCAACTCTTGGTTTTGGCTCTGGTTGTGATCTCGGGGTCATGAGATCAAGCCCCATGTTGGGCTCCACACTCAGTGTGGAATCTGCTTAAGACTTTTTCTCCTTCTCCCTCTGCCCCTCCTCCACTAAAAATAAATAAATAATATATATATTTTTAAAGATTTTACTTACTCATTTGCCAGAGAGAGAGAGAGAGTAAGCTGCAGGCAGAGGGAGAAGCAGGCTCCCGGCTGAGCAGGGAGCCTGACTGGGGACTAGATCTGAGGACTCTGGGATCAGAATCTGAGTCGAAGGCAGACACTTAACTGACTGAGCCACCCAGGCACCCTGACTAAATTTTTTAAATTGTGCATCAAAGGACACTATCAACAGAGTTAAAGGGCAACCCACAGATGGGAGAAAATATTTATAAATCGTATATCTGGTAAGAGTTTAATGTCTAGAATATAAAAAGAAGTACAACTCAACAGCAAAAAATGTCATCAGTCACGAGAGAAATGCAAATCCAAACCACAGTGAGATACCGCTTCACACCTACTAGGATAGCTATATAAAAAAACAAAACCACCCAGAAAATAACAGTTGGCAAGGATGTAGAGAAATTGGAACCCTTGTATAGTGCTTATGGAAATATAAAATAGTGCACCTGTCATGGAAAACAATTTGGCAGTTCCTCAAAAAGTTAAACATAGAATTACCATAAGACCCAGCAATTTCATTCGTAGGTATATGCCCAAGAGAACTGAAAGCAGGCACTCAAGCAGATGGTTGTACAACACTGTTCATAGCTGTATTATTCACAATAGCCAGAAGATGGAAACAACCCAAGTGTCCATCAAATTGGTGAATGGATAAACAAAATGCAGTTATATGTGTGATACACACACACACACACACACACACACACACACACACACACACACACACTGGAATATTATTCAGCCATAAAAAGAAAGTGCAAAAGAGATGAAGTTCTGATACAGGTACAACATGGGTAAACCTTGAAAACATTATGCTAAGTGAAATAACCCAGCAACAAAAGGAAAAATAGTGTATGATTCCACTTCCATGAAATTTTAAATAGGAAAATTTATAGAGATAGAAAGTAGACTAGGGGTCGCCAGGGGTGGGTGGAGGGCAGAATGGGGAATTATTGCTTAATGAGTACAGTGTTTCTGTTTGGGAAGATAAACTTTGGAAATAGTAGTGATGGTTGCACACCATGGTTATGAGTGTAATTAATACCACTGAATTGTATACTTAAAATGTTTAAAATGGTAAATTTTAGTTTATATATATTTTACCACAATTTTAAAGTGTATTAATTTAAAATAATAATATATCCATTAAATCTTAACACATTTTTATTAAAAATAACCATATTTTCCAAGATAAAAAAATTAATGAGAAGATTGGCATTGTTTTAAGTTTTTACAAAGCTCATTAGTGTCTGGCTTAATAGAGTGCTGCTAGATTATATCTGCTTCTGCATTCAATCTGTTGTGAATTTTTTTTTTTTTGGTTGAGCTATATGAAAAAAATCCAGTCCCACATAAATTTGTAGTTGGGAAGGGTAGGAATTTGGTAATAGCCTTCACAGATGATTATGGATATTCTTCTTTGACCCTGCATCAAAACTTAAGAAGTGGTAGTTGTATTGTTTTGTTTTAATGTAGTTTTTTAAAAAGATTTATTTATTTATTTATTTATTTATTTATTTGAGAGAGAGAGCAGGTGGAGAGGGAGAGTCTTTTTCTAGGATTTCATTTTTTTATTTGTTTGTTTGTTTATCTGAGAGAGCGAGAGAGCAAGAGAATGTGTGCCCCACACATGAGCAGGGGAAGGGTCAGAGGGAGAGGGACAGGCAAAGAATCCCAAGCAGACAGAGCACAGAGCTGGGCTCAGGGCTCTAGCTCACGTGCCTTAAGATAATGACCTGAGCCAAAACCAAGAGTTGGACACTTAAACGCCTGAGCCACCCAGGCTTTCCTAATGTGGTAGGTTTTTTTGTTTTGTTCTTTTGTTGCTGTTGTTAAGACTTTATTTATTTGTCTTGATAGAGAGAGTGGGCAAACAGGGTGGGGAACCAAAGGGAGAGGGAGAATCTCAAGCAGACTCCACACAGAGCACAGAGCCCGGAGCTCTACACGGAGATGGATCCCAAGACCCTGAGATTGTTACCTGAACTGAAACCAAGAGTTGGTCACTGAGCCAACTGAGCCACCCAGGCTCCCCGTTAATGTGGTAGATTTTTAAAAGTTAGTTGCAGTATGGAATCTGAATTATATCAGTGCACTTTTTGAACTCTGCTACATTAAAAGCCATTGGTCTGTCTTGTTCTGTGAATGAATCTTTTACCTAGGATGATGTTGAAACATGATGTGTTTCATTGGTCATTTGGAAAATACTGGTTCAATGACTTATATAGATCATCCAAATGTGGACACATTTCATTATACAATATTATAAAATCATATTTGCTAATATCACTACCAATCTTAGAAAAGTGTTTCAGTATTTGAAAGTTGTCAACCTCATTGTGGTGGATAGTTTTCCAAAGTTCAAATTTTTGCTTGAAATCCCAAACTTTATCATTGACACAAACTGTCAGTTGTTTTCCTTGAATTGATAAGCTCACCCTTCATTTCTGAGACAATGTCACTTTCCTAAATCTGATTAACAACTATAGTTTGTCTGCTAACTGATCATTGAAGTAAAACAACAACCCATGAAAAGACCAGCTAGTTCGGTTTGCAATTCAAACAATCTCACAAGTGCTTTTCCTCAAGATAACCATCGTATTTCCTATTTCGGTATGCAGCAGAAGTGCTGTGTGAGTACTTTCCATTTTTATCACATAATGTATTAAAAAAGACGTGTATTTAAGGATTGAGATTTTATAAAATTATTAATTTTTCCCTGCTTCCTCAAATATATTAAATGAAGCTGGATTTTTTTTTCCTGTGTGGCAGTTAAGATGACCACAACTGCTAGTACAGTTCAGGCAACTGGTTAGATTTGTGCAAAGGCATCAGCAATTGTGCCCTCCACTGCTTTTGCACTAATGATTAAAATGTTAACACACCAAAAAAGGGCAAATAACATCTTATTGTTACTATAAAAATAGTTTTGCCCCTCGAGATCCCTTGAAGGGTCTTGAGGACACCTGGTGGTCCACAGACTACACTTGAGTACACCTTGTCTAACAAATTATTAACTTTCACAGTGGGAATTTCAGATCTTGGCAGGTTAATGGAGAAGATATTTTGGTACAAGCCTTCTTCCGACTCTCAAATCGCACCACCTTGGTAATCACTTTTTCCCACGAGCCCTGGGTCAACACACACAACTGTTACTTAGTCATGTTTCTGTAACTCAGTGGAAGTGTCATTTTTGCTCTACTGTCTTCTCTCTACTGACAGTAGAGTCTACTGTCTTCAGAGTTTTCTTTCTCGGTTTACTTATGTCTTATCTGTTTACCTTCTAGAGGGGAAGAGATAGAGAATAAGGAAGTCATCGTCCAGGAGCTGGAGGTAGGGAAAGAAGCAGACGACTTCTGGGAAAGTTATTCTTTAAGCCAAGGATGTGTCCATACCCAGATCTTAATTATTTCCTGTGAACTGAGTCACAGCCTCCACTTGATCACTGGGCTTCTCCCTGCCATATTTCCTCTGCAAAGAAACTTCACTGTTTTCCAGGGAAATTAAAGCCTGTATCCTTTCTCAGTTCTCCTAGTTGAAGTGTCAGCACCTTTGAGGCTGGGTTCTATTATTTCCACCAGAGTTCCCAGCCCTCCGCAGCTCTCTTGTGGCAGCTGGCATAGAGAAAACTTCTGGAGGACTGCCGCCTTCCAGGACTCTGGGAAACCTCACCCTCCGAACCACTGCCTGGTACTTGACGTTCAGGAAACTCAACTGTAAATACACAGACAAGACTGCTGTGTCTTCACTTTAATTGGAAACATTTGCGATTTGCTTTATTCCCACTTCATTTTCATTCCTTTTCTACACAGCTTTAGGTTCTCCCACAGGAAGAAGATTGAGCAAGTGAACAGCTTTGTAAATTGGCGAAAGTGTTGTCCAAGGAGTTAGAGCTCTGGGTGCTGGCCCTGGATTTCAGCCCTGGCTGAGCCACTGATTAGCTGTGTAGCCCCCCAGTAAATCATTCTCTTGGTCTTAATTGCCTCATTCGTAAAGTGAGAGTGCTAAACTAGGTTATTTCTCTTCTAACTTCACAACTCAGTGATTTATGACTTTTCTAATTTATGAAGACATATGCTGCTGTATTTCAAAGAATTTGAATACAATGAAATATACAAATAAACTCTATGAAACCAAAAATTTAAGTCATAGCCTTAAAGGTATCTATCTATAGCTCTTTGGCTAAGTGCTGAAAGATACGTTAGGATCTTGCAGGAGCTCACAGACATCATTATAACAATTATTTTAATAGAGGACCATGACAGTTTTCTGCTTATTTTAACTGTGAGTAGAGCAGAGTTTATTTCACTTTGCTTCAGTTAATTTGGGCAGAGAAAAGCTCAAGGCAGCATAGTAAAGTGGAGAGAGCATAGACCTTAGAGCCTGTCACATCTGGATCTGAGTTAAGTTCTGCCTTCACACTGGGCTTTTGGACAAGTTACCCATTTTCTCTGAGGCTGTTTCCCTACCTGTCAATGAAGTTGATAAATAATACCTGTTTCCAAGATTGTGGTGAAGATTAGAAATAAATGTGTGCAATGCTTGCCACACAGTAAGTAGCTCAGTACATCGTAGCTAGAGAGCATCTATCTTCATTTATAATCCTACCAAATTTTTCAAAGTGCTTTTTTATGTTCTTACTCTCAGTTTTGAGTCAGATGTTACCATCCTCTTTTATTTATTAGGAAAACGCTTATTGATAGGCAGTTAAGAGGGTTGAGAGGATAAGCTCTGGAACCCCACTAATGGTTAAGAGGGTAGGCTCTGGAACCCCACTGCCTGGGTTCATATCTTGGCTCCACCATTACCTTCTATGTAACCCTGAATAAGTTATTTCACCTCTCTTTGTCTTAGTTTCCTTGTCTATAAAATGGGGATAATAAAAAGTGCCTACCTCATAAGGTCTCTGTGACTGTTAATAACTATAAAATAACACCTGCCATTGTGATTATTCAGTAAATATTAGCTATTAAAATTATAAGCCAGAGGCTCCTGGCAGCTCAGTGGAGCATACGACTCTTGATCTCGGGATTGTGAGTTCGAGCCCCATGTTGGGCATAGAGATTATAAATAAATAAACTTTAAAATTATGACCAGATACTATGGTAGCACAGAGAATACAAAGATAAATAAGGCACCATTTCTGCCTTCCGTGAGCCCCAATATGAGGAGATCAAGGCGTAGAGAGATGAAATGACAAAACTAAAACTGAAATTCAGATATTTTCCCCATAGAAATCCAGGAGTCTTTTTATGATACCAAATTGTTTAAATGTATGTACTAATAAGCATAGGTTAATTAGAGACTAATCAAATTTTAAAAGAGTAGAAGAAAAGGTTGGACTTAAGCTAAGGTAAAATAACTGTATATCAATAAATACCAGCATTATTCATTCATTCTGTGAGTCTACAGTTATGAGGTAGACACCGTAGAAGGTATGCTAACATAAATCAGGTATATATTCTTGCTCAAGGAGATTTCTCAGTAAGGAAAATAAAACATATGTGGATGGGATGTGGTAAAGACCCAAGGCTAACTACTGTGAAGTTTGAGACTAATAGTTAATTTACAACTGGGAGAATCAGGGAAAACTTTCTGGAGGAGATAGCTTTTGAACTGGACCTCAAAGGATAGGTAGGATTTGGACATAAGCTGATGGGTAGAAAGGGCATTTCAGGCAGAGGGAATAGACTATCCAAGAACACAGAAATGGAGAAGCAGAAGGCACGTTCAGGGAACAGCAGATAGTTCAGCTTTAATAGAATATAGAGGATGGAAAAAGCAGTGACCGGTATAAATGGAAAGATTGGTTGGGACCAGATGGTATTAAAGTCATTTCAAGTTTGTTTTTGTTTTTTCAGGATTCTATTCGTGTAGTCTTGGGAAACTTGGACAATCTGCAGCCATTTGCTACAGAGCACTTCATTATATTTCCCTGTATCCTTTAGAAATGAGCAGCGGGGGGCGCCTGGGTGGCACAGCGGTTGGGCGTCTGCCTTCGGCTCAGGGTGTGATCCCGGCGTTATGGGATCGAGCCCCACATCAGGCGTCTCCGCTATGAGCCTGCTTCTTCCTCTCCCACTCCCCCTGCTTGTGTTCCCTCTCTCGCTGGATGTCTCTATCTCTGTCCAATAAATAAATAAAATCTTTTTTAAAAAATTTAAAAAAAATAAATTAATTAAAAAAAAAAGAAATGAGCAGCAGGTCGCATTGTAGATTCAAATGGAAACAGCAAACCCACAGGGCAAACCAGGGAAAGGAGAGGGTCTTCTTCCTAAAATAGTACTCAAGGATTCATACTGACTGACTTCTTTCCTCAATCCTTAGCATCGTTTCCCAGATAAAAGCAAATGGGAGAGAGTGTCCCACCTGAAATTCAAGCATGGGGAAATCATCTTGGTCCCCTATCCATTTGTTTTCACTCTATATGTGGAGATGAAATGGTTTCATGAAAACCTGTCACCTGGTAAGTAGAATGATGGAAGTGAGCGGTAGAGAAGAAATAGGGAAGGTTGAATGTCCATGGGTTAGCAGTGCACGCTCAATATGGCGAAATGGTCAGTCAGACTGGGCCCCAGCACTGCACCGTGCAGAGGTTAGGAACAGAGTGCTCCAAGCCAGACCGCCTGGTTCAAATCCTGGTGGATTTGCCACTTAATAGTTGTACGACCTTAGATGGATTAGTTAATCTTTCTGTGCCTCCTTTGTGAAATGGTGAAGAATAATAATAGCACCTATCTCATTGGGTTGTTAAAAGGATTACATATATATATAAATACTGGAAGATGGAAAGGAGTACAAAGTCTGACTGACAGTAATCACTCAGTGAAAGCGATCTATTATATAAAAATACTTCCTTCCATTTTAGAGTATGCAGTGACTTTCACCTTAGGGGTATCTTAAAGGCATCTCCCAATGTTTAATCTCTGAAGGCCATTGCTATTTTTACTCATAGAGGGACAAATAGATACCTGCCAGTTTGATTTGGAAAAGAGTGCAAAGGCCTTGCCTCAAAATATCTACCCAATTCATTTACCATTGATGTCTGAAGTTCCACCTTGTTTCTTTTAGTAAGGATCATTCCCTTTTAAGTGGCATATCATTAGAATACAGTATGAATGTAATACTTTTGAGCTTGTAGATGACAATAGTTCTAGAATAGGGGAGGAAGAGAATTTGAAGACACTGTATTTCTAGCAAAAGTGGTACCAGGCGGAAAGGAGAAGGGCAGACACAGAAGTTTTTGTCTAGGACAAGTTCTGAGAAATAAATGATAGCCAGAAATCCAAGTGAAACAGCATCTTGATCCATTATGATATTCAAATTTCCTATTGTAGGGGAGCCAATAAACGACAGTCCTCTCGGGTTGGTAAGTTTGTCTTTTCTGTACAAGATGAAAATTGCCTTTATTGCCTTGTTTTGTCCAAAAGGTTCTGCTCTTATCTCTTCCTCTTCCCCTTGGTTGCTGCTCAGGTGCAGTCAGAATTGTATTCATGAGACCATCTTTTTCCTCGTGGCTAGACTTCTGAGATGGTCTCTAACAGAATGTCTATCCTTATTTGAAAAGCTGGTGTTAAAAGTCGCTTTTGGCAATTTAAAGATGGGGAGTTCTCTTTACTGTGCCCTCATGAACTGTGAACAGCTCTGGAAAAGGAGTCACAGGAGTCTGGTTCCTCTCTGAAGGTCCTAGCAGAGCGGAAAGCGGCGGGAGCCATGATGAGGAAACGGAAACAAGCAGAAGTGCCCAGCTCCCCCAGCAGGCCAGCGCTGGACAGGTCAGTGATGTAGGAAGAGAATCTAAATCCTGCATCCTGGTTAGGCTTTGCCAGCTATTGTTGCCAGGCAATCTTGTCCTTCAGTGAGTCGCTTTTTGTCTTGGGGCTTCATGGGTACTTGCCTATTTCCATGGGTGGACTAAGGAAAGGAGGCAAGTCAATATTTGCAATGCAATTTGAACACAATTCCTTCCTCAGCAAAGTAGGATTCTTCTGTTCATCAGACAAGGGCTGGGAGGAAATGCAATCAGATCTATACAATTGAATCCAATGCATATTCAGTGAGCATTTAGTACAGTCGTGCTACCGGAACCCATAAGACTTAAGAAGTCCCAGAATATTATACAAGAACATAGAGAAACCCTCAAGAGAGTGAGAAAAAAATAAAATGTAATTCCGTTTTACCTAGCAAGCAGTAAACTTTTGGAACTCTACCTTAAGACATAGAGTAGGCTAAAATGGAAATGTCTGCAGGAGGTTATATATCAATTACAGTGCGAGATGCTACAACAGTAGGGGCAATGTTGAACACATCCCTAACATGTCAAAATTGCTATCATGGAGGGTACTTATTTTCTTCTTCTGAATCTCTGTCAGGAACAGAGTGAGTCAGTAAGATAATACAGTCATTCTTATTAGCACCCAGCTAGGGCAGCTGGAATAATCCAAGATGTGGTTTGCTCCCCAGCCCAACGTGCTTTCAGCTCATGTTCACACAGAGCAGCCGCTCCCTTCCTGGGACTGTGTGGTCACACAGAGCAGTGAGGGTGGACCATGAGGGAGCTGAGCCTTCTGCCCTCCAAATGCACATCAGGGAAGAGTTAAGAAATTTCTTTCCCAACCAGGTGGAATGTGAAGGTACTTGGAGGTGTGACACTTTGCTCAGTTCTGTTTGACTGAATTTTCCATGGGGATGAGGCCTCACATCTTGCCTTTCTCTGGGTTTTGATGCAGACAAGTATTTCAAAATCTGATTGCCTGCTATCAGTCACATTTTCCCTTTCTCAACCCCTAGATCACTAAATGTCTCAAATTGGGATTCTGCTGTGAATTAAAGCAGCATCCAAAGAGAATTTGGCCACACAATTTATTCTGCAGGCCAGGAGTGGTATAAAAATAGCCAACCTGCTGAAATATTCATTTAGGCCACATTTGCTTAAATGTGGTGATGTTGCTGCTGCCGCCAGTAACATTTCCTGGGCTTTTCCTCCACCTCAGGGCCAAGATGGAGATTTCCAGCCAAGGCCCCAGCATAAAGAAGCCCCTTATGGAAACCAGGAGGGTAAGCACCAAAATGGAGGCTGTAAGGCTTCTGGCTGTTCCTGCTCTGTTACAAGTCAGGACTCCCGTTACCAGCATATCTTGGTCCTAAGTACAGACTGAACTGACTGAACGCATTCTCAGGTTTCACCATCAGCAGAGTAACATCCCGCCATTCCACCCTTGCCACAACCTGTCCCGAAAGTGGCCACGAAATATACACATCAATGAGTCCTTTTGTTAAAAGGTCTTTTCTTCTCATCTTAAAAAGCTGCTTCTTGTACTCTGCAGTGAGATAAGAAAACAGGTCTGTTGAATTGTGGTGGGATCTGGTAGAGAATTTTTTCATTTTAGAAGCCTTTTTGCCATCATCTACATTGGCGTCTGAGCCTGGGAACATCTAATTTTTATAGATGAGCTAGGCATGTATCAGCAGGGGATACTGGTAAGAGAAAACTTCATTTAGGGCAGTGGTGGGCTGGTCCCAATAGTATTTGATTTCATTTGTGAGGTTTATTCCCCATTTAGATATTCCTATATCTGCTGCTACTCCATTTTAGAGCTTCTTTTCCATAGTAGTCTCTAAAAGAGCGCTCTTTTTCTTTTCTTCCTCTCTTGAAATAGCTGTTATTTGTGCCTTTTCCTTACTTTTCACTTGTGTCTCTAAAGTAGCTCTGACCTTCAGTATTTAAACACTCCCATTCACCTCCGTCACCTTCTCAAGTCCCATAGCATGATCAGTTACAGAGCAGACATCTATATGTGCATTTATTCGACAGACTTACTGTGTGTCTACCACTATTAGAGGTATCATGCTCTCCTCTAAAAATACCAACGGTATAAAGCTAGGCAGACAATTATTGATCGATGTGCTACATACAGGAATAAAGAAGTACAGGAAACAAAGGAACCACAAAGGAGAACCTCACCCAAATTAGGTGGATGTGAGGGAGGGTTCCCAGAGTAGCTCAAAGAACTAAGGCCAAGAGGAAAGACTATAGTGCATTTGGTGACTGCAAGCCACTGTACCGGGAGCTTAGTTAAAGTGCAGCGCTAAGAAATGTTACTGAAGAGGTCAGCACAGGATGGATCATGAAAGGCTTAAGGCCACCTTCAAGATCACAGGATTTCCCTAAAACATTTGTTAAGTAGAAAGGTTAAGTGATTTTCACTTCTAAATGATTATTCTGCCTCCTGTTTGTAAGGTATTGTGTTAGTTGCTGGGGTGCATGCAAACAGGTAAAACCTGGTTTCTTTCCAGTAACTTATTGTTTAGTTGGGGGAAGAGGGAACCCTTAGGGCCTCAGACCTCGGCCTCTGTGGGTAGGGGCAGGGCACAGGACCCGTTGTGCAAACCCAGCTGACCCACTGAATGATTATAGGCAGATGATTACCCTCTTCTATACTCCCATCCTTTCAAGAAGGAAGAAAAAGAAATAAGAAAGTACAGGAGGAGTACATGAAGATCTGAAGAACAAAGACGCTTTATACAACCAAGATAATTACTATTAAAAGAACATTTCCCTCACTCTCTATCCTTCATACCTTCCTATTCTTAGTTTGACACATCATCTCCCTCAAGAACAGTACCCACAGTTTCTTACTCAACATAATTACCTTTTCAACCTGATACTGGGTTTAGAAAAAAACAAGAAAAAAAAAAACCCAAAAGGAACATGTTTATTGATTTTGACTCAAAGCCCAGTGACGGTCTCCATTGTAGACCCTGTTCTCAGAGAGAGGATTTCTCCTGAATTAGACTGATCACAGTGACTCTCAGTGTAAGTCACTTGAGCTGGAAAAATTGAATTTGCTCCTATGGTCCAATGCTTAATATTTTCTCTCCCCTTTGGGGAACTCAGGGTGTCAGGTCACAGTCAGTGTGGACTATCATGTCTGAACATGACACCACTGGGATCTGGTACAGGGAAAGCTTAGAAGAACACGACACATATCTGAATAAGGTCTCTGTTTCATAAGAGGTGTTTTGGGGAGAATGGGAAGGAAAGGCAGACCCATTCCCTTTATTACTTCAGGTCCCAGACTAGGGATCCAGACTTTGTAAGGATAAAAAGTGAGGGAGAGCAGATGAATGGTTCAGAAGTAAAACAGACTGCCATGTGTGTAGTTTTTGTTTTTGTTTTCTGCCACCTCTGCTTGAACTGTACTTCTAAGCAGATCTGGCCCTGAACATACAGAGAACAATCTTGTGTTGGGTTGTAAGTGTATATTATGTCTTGTTGGATGTTCCAGATGGTACCCTCAGTCTTATTTCAGGCTGTGTTTTTCCTTTCTTATGACATTTGCCTAAAAAGACATCTGTCAAGTTTTCAGGAGAGCACAAATCCTAGACTATCTCGTGAGGGAAATCTCCCCTGGTTAGGAGACCTTCACCTTTGCCCCAGGGCCTTTGCCCTTCTGTTCCCCACTGCCAACCTAAGTAGATGCTTTCATGAGGACCAATGCAGCAGAATTTAAGCTCCAAACCATAGTTTCATTAAATTCGTAAGAATCATTTCCTCAAGCTACAAATCAGAGCTGTACCCCTGTAACCCAGTGTACCTGGAGACTTAGAAGAGGTAGGGATGTTTCTCTCCTCTCCAGAGTTCCCTTTCATGTTTACAGGAATATTACTTAAGTAGCAGCCTATGTGTTCTAGAATTTGAGGTTTTGTGGAAAAGTTTCTCTTAGAAATACAGCTTAGGGTTCCTGGGTAGCTCAATGGGTTAAGAGTCTGCCTTCAGCTCGGGTCATGATCCCAGGGTCCTGGGATCAAGCCCCACTCTGGGCTCCCTGCTCAGCAGAGAGTCTGCTTCTCCCTCTGCCTCTCCTCCTGGCTTGTGTTCTCTCTCTTGCTGACTCTCTCTCTCGAAAAAATAAATAAATAAAATCTCAAAAAAAGAAAAAAAAAAGAAATATAGCTTATGCTTCAGATGGGGGCTACATCCTAACTTTCCCAGAGGCTTATCATGCCTCTGCCTCTTGACCCACCTTGACAGTCCGCAGTCCCTTGCTGTAGAATTCTTCATTAGCACAATGGCTCAAGGAACTTCTCAGCACTGCTAGGTAGTCGGGAGTGGCCAATTGGCAGAGAATACCAAAGAAAATATCTGAACCATGATCTGAATGTCAGGGTGTCAACTGGAAATGTTGTAGGCTTGGAACCAGGTTATAGGATGTCCCCTCAAAGTACGAAAGAATTTCTATGAAGGAGTAGCCCAGGGAGAAGATTGAGTGGTAGTGTGCTGGTTGCTTAGGCTGTAATCATGTTTACACTGCCCCAGCTCTAGCCGTGCTCATCACATTTACTTGTTAATGGTACTGTGCCTTTGTACATCATGTCCCTATCTAGAATGCTGTCTTCTCTCTGACCATCTCCTCACCCTCATTACGACAAAATCCCACCAAGCTCTATAGGAGTAAAGTTTAAAACTTTCCTTCGTCCTCTTTTTATCAGAACAGAGAAGGGAAAACCCAGCAGGAATGGCAGGAGACCCCAACATCTAATATCACTGATATCCAGGAACAGGGTAGGTTCTGGGAAATTTATTCTCTTTTAATAATCGTCCTCTCCTCTTTAGTTCTCTGAAGAGCAGAGCAGCATAGAGCTCTGAGTCTGGGCACACTTGCTGGGTGATGTGTCTTGCTCCCGTGGAGATGCCTGTTGGCTATCGTCTGGTCTGGGGGCCTGCCCTTGAATAATAAAACTCCCCCAACTCCCAAGAGAAGTGAAGGGAAACAATGCACGTACTTCCTGGGCTTCTGATGGTGAAAATAATGCTCCCACTATTTGAAAACATTTCCATGTGGGGTGGTAAGTTTTACAGAAAAGTTGGGAGGAATGGGTTTCAGTTTTTTGTCTCGTTGGAGAGTAATCTTTGGGTTGCTGTCTCTCCTCCTCTTCTCTTTAGGGCATTAGTGTTAATATTGAAGGTGCAGTGTATGCTTGGCAAGGGCTGAGAATGCATGTTAAGGTGTTGTCTAGCATAAGGATTCGGTATGGACTGTAGTTATCACAGATGCTGGGCTATAAGAACATGAGTTCTTCAGTGAGTTGTCATTCCACGAGAAGACAACCATCTGTGGTGGGTGGCTAGGACTTGAGCAGTGTAAAAATCTCAGGGGCCCAACTAAAAATGCTCCAAGGTCAGAGTAACATCTCCTGAGCTGAGATGAAATTGGGAAGGTCAGAACAAACAAGTCACCTGGCTTCAAATGAATCTTGGTGTGAGGCTGCCCTTGGTCCACACTGGATGTCACATGAAAGTAGTCCACGGACTAACACTTTTTCCCTGACTGTTTTCCTTGCAGATTCTAAGTGGGAGGACATCCTAGCAGGGCAGATCATCCCTCCACTGCAGCAAAACAATCCACCTCCACCTAAAGGACCCCCAGAGCTGGGAACCAATGGCTTCTTTGGGTTTCTAAGGTACAGGTGTCTCTCTTACCATCACACTGAGACCCAGGGAAGTCTAGTTCCAGAGTCTGCCTCATTGAGTCTCTCAGGGAAATTAGAAAAGAAAGCAGATTACCTGCATAATCTCTGTTTTCCCCAGGATACATGATGGAAATGAGACTCAGCACAAGGGCCCTAACTGAATTTAATAAACACTGTGTCTGGTTCATTTTTATACAACCTACCCCAATGCACCTAGCATTGGACCTCATCCCACAAACCCTGCTTGGACAGAGACTATTCTTATTGTTGGGTCATTCAGATTCTTTGGTTACCAAAATGCTTCCATTCTCCCTTCTGAATCTAGGCTGTGTCTTCAGAGTCCTTTTTGCCGAAGACAGCAAATCCCTTTCTCACTCTAGAGCTCAGCTGCCCCATTGCAATTCTCCTTCTTCATGCCCCACTCCTGAGTATAAGCTAATTCAGGTACCTTTTCAAATGCTGCTCCCAAAAATGCCCTAGCTAGTGGAGCCATAATAGGACTGGAGGAAGGGAGGGACCTCTAGAATCTCAACCCATTCTGCTCTCCTTCCCACAGCTCCCTCTTCCCCTTTCGCTATTTCTTCAGAAAGAGCAACCAGTGAGCTTTCCAGATGCAGCAGTGGGAAGAGTGTCCTCTTGCAGGGACTCTTCCCATCCCATCCTCTGTGTATGACATTTCAGTCATGGGGAACGCGGGCCCCAAACTCCCTGAGTCCTCTTGTGGGTTTGTCCTATCCTTTGCCCCTTTACAATGGATTTTTTTTCCTATTTGAAACACTAAGAAAAGAACTTCCTTAAATGTTCTAGTCTGAGAACTGTACTGCTCTGAGGGCCAGTTTAGGCCTTTCATCTCCAGCACTTAGGATCCTAATGATAATAAATTATTTATGAAGCGTTATTGACTGAATTTCTTGAAGTAGAGAGAGAGCAAACTCTTCTCTGAAGATACAGGGAAGCAATGCCTGAAACCTCCCCTGGGTCTACCCAGTTATTGGTGGCGGGATGCTTTGGGTGGGTGGGGTCTGCACCTGACTGCAAACCTGAGCCTTAGCCTCCCCACCAGGGCTTAGGGAATGGGGTCTCATAAGACTCATTTTCCTGAGCCCTGCCGACCCTCAAGATATCATCTATCCTGAATTCACCCAGTTTGGTCCCAAACTGCACCCTCAGTAGATAAATGCTTTCCACTCACCTATCCCTCTGGCTTTTGACAGTAATGCAGTTTAGCTTCTCAGATTAACTGCAAGTCAGCCCAGGTTAGGGCTCTTGGAGAAGGCCAGGGCACCCAAGCTCTGACTTGATGTAACCCAAGGGCTAGTCTGGGACGGACAGGTTAGACTTGTGTGGTGTGGCCACAGAAGATTAAGTAGATGGGAATTTAGGGAAACTCAGTTTAGCTCAGAACAAAGGAGCCTAACTGTTATAAATGTCCAATATTAGAATGGGCCACCTTGTGAGATAATGAGTCCTTGTCACTTCTAGTCTTTAAACAGAGCTGATCGTCTGTCAGATGCTGGAAGATTTCCATGATGAATGGGAGAATTGGGGCTGGAATGCTGAGGTCCCTTGGGGTCCCCTTGTTTGGCTGCTGGGAGAAGATGTGGCTGCTGTAGATAGGCCCGGGTCCTGAGGGGAGAAGGGCCCAAAGGGAACTGGAAGATTAAGGACAAGTTGCGTTTATAGCATTTGTCCTACTGTCCTGAACATGGCCTGCTTTACAAAGCTGCTGAAAGGCACCACTCCAGAATCTAGGGAGCCTAGTGCCATTCTGACTCTGACTAGCTTACAGTGAGGCCTTGGCAAAGTCACTTTCCTCTCTGGTTCAGATTTTCTCATCTGAACAGTGAAGGGGTAGGATTCAATGAGCTCTCAGGCACCTTCAGGCTAGGGTGGTGTGTGTGGTTGGCTCTGCGTCTCTGAGCAAATCAGTGAGGCAGTGGCCCTGGGGTGTAGGGGGCCAAATTAACATAGGCTTCTTTCTGATCTCTAGCCTACCCTACCTAGCCCGTGCAGCTACTGCTGACTAGGGATCTTTTCCAACTTGCCACATTCTTGCCCCAAGTGTAATTTAGTACCATGTACGGAGCGCAGATTTGGCCTGACATTAACTGTGTGACCGTTAGTAACTTTCCTTCTCTAAGCCTTAGCTGCTTCACCTGTAAAACCAGAGCCAGAGCTGGACTAAACGATGGGCTTTGCTGGGGTTAACAGCTTCAGACTGTTCCAGGAGTCAGGTCCCTGTTATTCCAGGGACTAGGGGGAGCCCCACTCTGTGGCTGACCTCCAGGATGACGAGTGAAAATGAAGCTCTGAAATGGACTTAGAACCCCCCATTCTCCCCAACTCTGCCACCAAGCATCTCTCAGGAGGCCCTTACTGGTGTCAGTTCCCTTGTCCATAAAAATATCCTCCCTGTGCAGTGGATAAGGGACAAGAAGGGGTGAGTTTAGTAGCTTCAAGGTTGGGGTGGCAAGGCCCTCAACAGGGGAGTGTCTTGCTCAAGGTCCTACAGCAAAGGAGAGAAGAACCCTGGTGGCCACAACTCAGCCCAGTCTTGATCCCTCTCTCCCCAACTGCACACAAGCTGCCCACTCCACCAGCTCCTGGGCTTTTTTCCACAACTCACCTCCCCCAGCCCTGGACCTCAGGCAGCAGAAAGCAGCAGAAGCCACTCTCTGAGGACCACACCTCAGAGAAGAGCTGGATCTCCCAGGTGGGATTGCTCTGAGGCCTCTGCCAGGGAGGCAGGCCTGTAAGCTGATCCCCAAGAGGGCGTGGCTCCAGATCCTGGCAAATAAAAATCCGGAGAGCCAGCACTGTCTGGAGACCAGCAGAAGACCTGAGGAACTCATTCAGCAAGCCACTCAGTTCCTGGGCCTTGGAGGCGGTAAGGCCCCTGAGGCAGGAGGAGCCCGGGGAGGGCCTGGGGCCTGCAGATGGGACAGATGGAGGGAGGCAGATGTTTGTGTTCCAGATGGTAGAGGAGATTCCAGGGGACAATCACTGCAGTGGGCTGACAGCTGCACACACTCAACACCCATCACAAGAGACACACAGGCAGACACACCATGCACCCAAAGGCAGCTACAGGGAAAAGACAGCCCCGCTCACAGGCTTGCTGCAGCCCAGTCAGAAGGAGCAGCCTAACCCTGGCTCATTCACCTGGACGTACACAGTGAAGACCTCCCCCTCCCACCTGCACACTTCTCTAGAGACAGCTATCTACCCACTGTGTTTCAGATCCCCATGGCATCCCCCCAAACGCTGCTCCTCTGCCTGCTGGTCCTGGCAGTCACGGAAGGTTGGGGTCGCCAGGCGGCCATCCCAGGCTGCCACCTGCACCGTGAGTAACCCGGGGAGCAGACAGCTGGGCGGGAGCAGAGAGCTAATGGACGGGACCGACGGGCAGGCAGCACCCTCCACGGACCCACACTGAGGTTCCGGGGACAAGAGCTAGGTGAGGCTTTGCAGAGGCACTGTCTCCCACTCGCCTGTCTCCTTTTAGCCTTCAATGTGACGGTGCGAAGTGACCGCCAAGGCACCTGCCAGGGCTCCCATGTGGCACAGGCCTGTGTGGGCCACTGTGAGTCTAGCGCCTTCCCTTCCCGGTACTCCGTGCTGGTGGCCAGTGGCTATCGACATAACGTGACCTCCGTCTCTCAGTGCTGTACCATCAGTGGCCTAAAGAAGGTGAGCGGGCCCAGCCTAGTAGTGGCTCTTTGGGGGTGGGGAGAGACAGAGGAGATGGGCATCTAAGATGGCCCAAGGAAGGTGAATGGAACACGGGTCCCCCTCTCCTGCAGGTGAAGGTGCAGCTGCAGTGTGGGGGGGACCGGAGGGAGGAGCTGGAGATCTTCACGGCCAGGGCCTGCCAGTGTGACATGTGTCGCCTCTCGCGCTACTAGCCCACCCTCTCCCTTCCTCCTTCGCCTTGGTCAGAGGGTTTGAGTTGGAGTATATCCTGTATATCCTGAGGCCCCTTGAGGACAACAGCTCTCTTAAGATTCTGTATTGGCACCTCCTGAGAAGAGGGCAGTTTCTGCCTCTCCCCTGCCTCGGCCTGGCCTCCTAACCAGTCTGCCATCATTTCACTCCTCTCTTTGTCCTTACCCCTAAATAAAGCAAGCAGTTCTCAAGTTTCTCTTTTTATTAAGTCTACCCCCAGCCAGGGGAAGGGGGACAGACCATGGTAACTGTGACACACACCCCCACCCTAGGACACGGGGAATCTCTTCTGCCTGTGCCCTCACCCCTCCCCCTGCCCAATAAATAAAAAGGGGACAAGGAAGTACAGGGTGAGGGAGAAGAGGGAAAGAGGATGCCCCAGGGGTATGTGTTGGGGGTGAGCTGGGGAGAATAAATAAACCATGGATCCCATGGTAGGGTGAGGAAGGACCTCGTGCTGGCACGAGATGGGGCAGGCGAGGGGCTGAGTCCCCTTGCTCTAGGCAGGAGCAGGGTGGGAACCCGCCTGCAGTCTGGAGCCCAGCTTTGCGGGGCAGGTGCAGTCCCCAGTGGCAGCTTCCTGGTCAAGCCTGCCCTGGTCAAGTCCTGCCACAAAGGCCTGAGAGTTCTGTTGCCAGGACCACCATCTCCTCTCCTCCTCTCCCCACAGTGAAAGCTGCCCACGCTGGGCCAGGCAGGGAGCCCTCCAAGCCCACTCTGGCAAGCCCAGGGGTAGGTGTGTGTCTCTCTGGGCCCCTGGGTAGGAGAGGGGACAGAGGGACTGATAGCTCTGGATTTAGCTCCTCCCCTTTTGGGGATCTCTAGCTCTGACCCCCACTGGTGGCCACCTGGGGTGTAAGCCGTTGGAGGGGTGCCTCTTTGGCCCCTTGGGTCCCCTGTAACCGGCGTAGCCGCAGCTCCTCCAGGCCTTGCCATAGCTCCTGACGCTCCCGGGCCTTCTGCTGCTCCCTGGGGAGAGAGGGTGAGGCAGCTCCCCTACCTGGGCCCACCTACCGTCCAGCCTTGCTCACCATCACCCAACTGGAGAGGGACTTTATGGGACCTTCCACTTAGGGAAGGAGCACTGGGAAACCGGCCTCAGCCTGTGGTCACGGAGCTGAAGGGGAGGAAGACTTGGGAGTGTGACTGGAGGATGCAGTGGGGAGCTGGGCATGGACGGCCAGCAGAACACAGGGAGAGACGAAACATCCGATCTCAGAGGATGTGGGGCCGTCCTCCTAGGTTCCCTCCAACCACGAGGAGCTGGCTCCATCCTGCTTTTCCCCACTCTCCCCCCATGACCAGCCCAACACTCACTGCTGCTTTTCTAGCTTGTAGGAGGCTGTGAGCTCATCAAACAGCTTTCCATTCATCTCCATGAATGTCTTGAGCACGTTGTAGATCAGAGATACGATGGTTCTTGGCAGGGTACAGGGAGGGGTGAGGAAATGGGAACAACTTCAGTTTGGCACCATCTCCCTCCCTAGCACTCTGTCTGCCCCTGTGCCCCAAACACACATGCAGCTCTGCACACCACAGGCACTGCTCTCAACCTGCCCCTTTTCCCATCCCTGATCCTCCCAGCTCTGGACTCGCCAGTCCTGGATCCAGCTTTTGTGGGTCAGGTCAGAGCCGAGGCACTCACTGATTCCAGTGTTCCTTAGAGACTTGGTAGAGGGTCCCAAACACAGCAGGCAGCACAGTGTGGCAGTTGTCCTCGATGAGGCTCAGGATATACTCATTGTTCCAGAAATACAGAGCCCGCTCTGCAACCTGGGGCAGCAGGGTGGCAGAGTGAGCGCCTGGTAGTGGCTTCCCAGGCCTGCCACCCCCACTCCCGAGACCCAGGGTCCCTGTCCTCCACACACCCACTCATCAGGGCTCATCTGACCCACTGGAAGAGGCAATGCAGTGAAGAGAAAAGAGCACTGGATATGGAGTCCAACGCTCAGGGTTGAATCCTACTTCCACTACACACTGGACAGATGACCTAGGCTGACGCATTTAACCTCTCAGCCTCAGTCTTCTCAACTGCTAAAGGGGGCTAATAATAGCTATCTCACCAGGGCTGTTGTAAGACTCAAATGAGGTATTTCATAAACTTAAATGCCAGAGTCCCTGAGAGGAAGACTTGACTTCCACCATGTTAAGGCGCATACGAATGGGTAAAAGTCTGCAAGAAAATAGCAATTATAGCCAGCCTGAGGGAGTGGAACCGCCTGGCTGGGCACTGGAGTGGTACTAATGAAATCAAGAGCCACTAAGAAGAGGGGAGCCGGGATAAGAACCCATTCTGGAGCACACTCCAGTTTACCAAACAGGTTGGCACTCTACTCTCTTTAGTCCTCATCACCACCTTGTGAAGAGATCACTGGGGTCCACTTCACAGATGAGGAAGCTTCATCAGATTCAAGTGGCAAACTAACTGCCCGGGGCCCTTTAGCTCGTGGGGAGCATTAGCTGAGGCCTGACCCTAGGTCTCCTGTCCTTAAGTCCAGCATCTCCCCATTATCAGACCCTGGTGGGTCCAGAGGAGAAACTGAGGGTGGAGGGAGCTGTGTTAGGTCCACCGGTCAGCCCTCCTAGTCCATATCCTGGCTCCCATCCCTACCTGATCCCACCTCATACCTGGAAATGTGGGCTGGACACACAGCGGGCCACCTGCTTGAAGAGGGGCTCCTGAATCTTCACAAACTGGGAGGGCTCGATAACATCAAGAATCTCTTCCATCTCCCCCAGAAACATCACCTGGGGGTAGGGACACAGGAGACAGCAGTGCCCATCTCCCCCCACACACATCTGACTGCCCTCCAGAACCAGAGCCCTCCTGACCCCCCTCTGGGGGACATCAGAGCCCTTCCTCATACCTCCTTCTGCGTACAGGTCTTTGGCCAGTATTTGAGCAGCCCCCGGATCACCTGTGGGAGTTGAGGCAGAAAGGAGTCAGACCTGCAGGGGTGGGGCCTGCCTTTCCCCCCAGAGGTACTCACGTGCTCTGTCAAGGTGGCGTCCTTCTCCAGGAACTGCACCACACAATATGCCAGCTGAGGGGGTAGGGGGTGGGGGAGAGAAAGAAGACTGGGGTCAGGAAGGGACCATGACAGGATGCCAGATGTTTGCTCCCTTCCTGTGTCTCCACTCTCATTCACCAAACATTTACTGACTGACTACCTAGGATGTGCCGGGCACCATGCTATGCTCTGTGTGCAGGGACACAACCATGTTCTCTGAGGGGGAACGTGCAGCAAACTCGCCCTTATAAATTCCACAAAAGTTTCCATAACTGAAATTTACATCACAATCTATGGGAACATGGAAAGAGAAGGGTTTAATCCTGCCTAGGGCAGGTCGGGAGAGAAAGGGCTGGGAAGGCTTCACAAAGCTGATGTCTGAGATCAGCCTTAAAAACGTCGCGGAAGTTCTCTAAACTGGATGGAACAGAATTAGCAAAGAAAAAGAAGGTGAGGGAAGATCCCCTGAGTTCGTGATTTAGTGTGGCTGGAGCAGAGTGTCGGGCTGACCCAACGGCTGCCCTGACTCTGTCGGGATCTCTCTGCTGTGGCAGGGCCAGGCCTGGGCCTTACCTGGGCATGAAAAACAGACAGGGACTTGACAGAGTGTAGGGGAATCAGGACCCGGACCAGGAACTGCTTGTGCTCGGTCTTCAGGGGCAGCGCAAAGCCATTGATGATGCTGAGGAGGGGGCAAAAGAGAGGAGGAGGGCTCAGATGACCAGGCCTCAGTCCTTCCTCCCAGAATCCTGACGCTCCAGCCGAGGCCCAGAGAGAGTCACCTTCCTAAGATCTCCAGCAGCTCAGCCACACCATTGAAGTGCTCGAGTTCATAGATGAACCTGCGAGAGGAAGAGGAGGATGCGGAAGGGCTCAGAGCAGTTAGAGCAGGCCCAGCCCCCTCTCAGCCTGCCTGCCACCCCTCCCTACACACTAATCCAACTCTCTCTCAAGCCAGAGGCTGAGCTCCCTTCCCAAACCAGGCCCCACTGAGCTCCACGCCCACCTCTGAATCACCCTCCTTGGCCCAGGCACTGGTGCTCAAAGCTCTCTTCTATGAGGCATTCCAACTTGCCTCTTCCCCCCAGACCCTAACTCTCATTTTCTGGCCCGCAGCACCTAGCCTGCATCCCGTGCTCTTTATGCCTTTCAACTGAAAGAATGACAAACACTTAAGAGCGTCTACTCTGTGCTACGTACTTCCCAAAATTATCCTGAGAAATAGCGCTTATTAGATCCATTATACAGATGAAGAAATCAAGCCTCAGCAGTTCAATGACAACTGCCCCAAAGTTAATAGTCAGGGGATCTAATGGACTCCGAGGTCCTGAAGGACAGGGATCGTGTCTCACTTATTTTGTAGCCAATACTGTAAGAGCTAAGGTTTCAGAGTCCCAGCCTTGGTCAAAGAGCTACATACTGTGTGCTTTGGAGATATTATCTGATTTCACCTTGACGACTGTCCCTGGGTGAGCAGAGCTATCAATCCCATTTTAGAGATGAGAGAACTTCAATAATTTGCCTGCATTCATCTAAACATTTGAACCAAACTCAAAAAGGCCACTGAGCTCCAAAGCCAATCTCCACTACAAGGCCATGTGCGCCCCTATGCCCAGTGGGCACTGTTGCTCAACACACATTTGTAGAAAGAATCTCTTTATTTGGGTCTTTATGGCTCAGCACAAAGGTCAGAAGATTTGATCCTAGGCCCTCAGGACTGACCTAGTCCCTGCAAACCAATTCATCTCTCTCGGTGTGTATTTCCTCATCTGTAAAATGGAAATAAATACCCTTTCCCGCTGACCTCCCGGGAGACTTTGCCTCCATCTCCTCCCCTACAGCTCTTCCCTCCCTCCCCAGGTCTCAGCTGGGCAGGCAGCAGGCACCCACCGGAGGAAGATGTGGCTGCACTGTTTGCGGATGTAGGCCCGGAGCCCCAGGAACTTGCCATAGACCCGGTGCAGGATGGTCTTGAGGTACTCACGCTCCCGGGGATCCTCACTATCAAATAGCTCCAGGAGCTAGGGGACCCAGGGTCAGGGGTCAGGGGGGAGGCCAAGCCCAGGTCGCTTCCATCCTATCCCCGCACCCCTCAGAAAGCCTGCCCCTGTCCCACGGCACCACCCGGCCCGGGCTCCCCACTTCACCATCAGCACAAACTTCTGATCCACATATCTCTTGGCCACGGAGGGCTGGAAGTCTGGGCTCTCCAAGAAACGCAGGAAAAACTCATATACCAGCTGGGAGAGGGGACAGACAAAAAGGTGAGTTCAGGAACAGCCTCCCTCTCCCCCCTGCCAGTCTAGGAGACCCTCTCCCCTCTACTGAAACGTAGCTCCCTGCCTTCCCCAGCCCCCGTACCTGCAGATGTGGCCAGGAAGGCTCCAGGTTGGGTTCGTCCTCTTCAGGATCAAATTCAGGGTTTTCACTGGGTGGTAGGGTCCGGAAGATATTCACTGAGATCTGAAGGGCAGGGGCAGGGTTCTTTTAGGAAGAGCCCTCGAAGGCAGAAGCCAGGAGGTCCCTTATCCAAAGTTCTAATGAGCCTCAGCACCTGAATTCCCTCCTCATCAATCATCACCTGAACATGCAGAAGCCCCGGGCCGGGGGCTGGGGACCCAGGAGTAAACAAGACACATCCCCACCTTCTACTGGGCACAGTCCAGCGGGGAAGACAAGATGTGAAGTGGTAAGGTCTATGGACAGTCTAGTCAGCAAAAAAGGAGATTTCTAGCTTGAACACTGAGAAGCTTCATGGCAGAGGCAGCATCTAAGCCAGGCCATGGCGATAAGGGACACAGCATGGCCTCAGGAGAGCATAAGCCAAAGTGCAGGATGGGTCAGGCCCAGGAGGCACTGAGGGGCCTAGGCGGGGCTGATGCAGTGGGGCTGGAGGAAGTGGGGAGAAAGATGGAGGCCTTGAGTCTAAGCCAAAGAGTGGCGGGTTATTCTTCGCAGGAGAAGGGGACCACAAGCAGGTCAGTAGGGTTCCATGTCGCCCAAGCCCTCCCCCAGAGGTCCGGGGCCAGGTGCTTACCATGCGGATGATGTCCGGGTAGACAGGCTCAATGAGGACCCCCCGGGTGCTCCCCACACACTCCACCAGCTCATTGAGTGCTGCCCGCTTCACCTCCTTCCCCTTCAGGTCAGCCACACAGTCCAAAAAGTCAAACATCACCCCGCACTGGGCCAGCTTCCGGCTCAAGAGCTCGTGCAGCTCAGAGGCTGGCACATCTGGGGAGAAGGGAGGGCGCTGAGCCTGTGCCCCAGTTACCACAGCTCTGGGCATCGGCGTACCCTCCGAGTCCATACAGCAGCCTCCCCTGCCCTCAGACCCCTTGCTCTGTGTCATCCCCTACTCTTCGCAGGGAGCCAACGTCTCCTGTCCCATCCTCCATTCCTTCAGGGTAAAGGAGCTGCAGCTCTCCCTCCTAACCCAGGCTCAGACAGCAGGATGGCCTGACTTAAAGCAAGGTAAGAGAGCCTGGACACCTGGGCTTTCCACAGGTGCCCGCAGCCACCATGCCTCCCTCTCAGAGCTGGCACTCTGTTCCAGGAGCCAGCAATGGGAAGGAGGCTAGGGGCTGAGGATCTCTTGGGTGCTCTCTGGCTCAGCCAGTCGGGGACCCTGTGGCCCAGAGGTGGGGAGACAACATGGTGATCACAGGGAGCCATGCTGAGCACCTGCTCCAGGACCCTAGCAGTGGCCTCCTGGAACCCAGGCTATGGGCCCCACCCTTGGCCCTGGTCTGCCCCCCAGGGTGGTGCCACTTCCAGATGCCCCACCTCCAAGGATGACAGGCCAGTCAGGCCATGCGTCAGCAGAGAGGGCTGGAGGGCTGGGGGGTGGGGGTCATCTCCAGTGGTGGAGTCCCTGGCCTGGAAGGGGCCATCTAAACCCTTTAATCACAGCTCCCAGCTGCCTGTCACTACCCACGGCAGCCTTGCTTGCCCACCGTGGGACTCAGGTACCCTGGCAGCCAGCAGCAGGGCTCACCTTTGAGCAGGGGCAGTGGAGTGAGCTCTTGCTGGTTGCTCTGATAGCGGAACTGAGAGGAGCTATGGGAGCGCCGGGGCCGGGCCCTGCGGAGGGAACGGCGGGAGAAGCCATCCACCTTGTCGGGTGGGGGCACAGGCGACAGTCCTGGGGAAGAAGGGCTCGTGGGGGTACTTGCAGGGGGCAGCTTTGTCTCCATGGTGGCCAGGTGGTGGGTCAAGCCTTCAGAGCCCCTGGGGTTCCCTCTGGGCCTGAAGGATGCCGAATTGGGTGAGGCTGACTAACTTGGGCCCATCCTGGGGGGGGGCACACAGCCACAGTCTGGGCCCCCCCCCAGGGCCTGCGGCAACTGCCCAGTCCTGGGGGGCAGGCAGAGTAGAAAGGAGGATGGCTCAGGCCTCAGGTCCTTCCTGGGGGTCCCGAAGAGTCCAGTTGGGGTTCTCACCCTGGCTCTTTTGAAAATGAAGTCAGGGCAGAGAGACCAGCAAAAGAAACAGAGAGCCTGTCAGTTCTTCCAGGAAAGACAGTGTGTGGGGCTGCTTAAGTCCGAGCGCTCAAGTCTTCTTTTCCCTCCTACCTGGCCCAGATCCTAAATACAGGTGCAGCCCCTTCCCACAGGAGCATGTCCCGCCCTTCTCCCAGACAGAAAGGTCCCAGGTTCCAAAACAACCCCTCTTGGGATGGGGCCTATCCCTCAAACCAGCCTCTACCTAGAATGGGGAACCCCATCCTCATCCCTGGCCCCTAACAGAACGGGCCACCTTCTGCTCCACTAATCCAGGCCACCAGCGACTTCCCCAAGAATGGGGGCCCTATCCCCACGCTACCCCTCCCTCCTAAAATCTGGCAGCCTCCTCCACCTCAGCTCCTCCTTCCTCACCCCCCAAACCTCATCTGCCTCCTGGTGGGGGGGCACTCACTTCTCAGAAGCCCAGACTTCCGTCCCGGACCAGCGGGGAGCTGAGGGTGGGGAGGGGGCGGCTGTTCAGTTCTCCTTCGCCGCGGTTCCGCTCCGGTCGCTGGCTCTGGGTGGCGGCGCTCCTGGATTCTCTCTCAGGCTCCGGGAGAGCCGGAGCATGCCCCCAGCTCAGCCCCAAGTCGGGGTGCAGGCGTCCGGCGCGCTCTGGGCTACCCCGGCGGCGTGCGGACCTCTCCTCAAGTCTTGGGACGCGACCCACCGCGGCGCTGCGCCGCGGGAGCCCCGGCTCTGTGCGCACCGGCACCCGCCGCCCAGCTGCTCAGGATGACATCAAGTCACCTCCCCCCGCCCGGCCCGCACCTCCCCGAGGGCTGGGGAGTGGAGGGGGGGAGCGCTGCGTCAGGAAGTTTCCGGGGCCGCTGGGAGATGTAGTCCCCGCAGGGCTTAAAGGGGGCTGCCAGACCAAAGGGGTAACCCCTGCAGGGGCCTGGGGGCAAAGCTTAAGCAGAGTGGGATGGGGTCCATCTGAGGCTAGGCTCCCGCGTTCTAGAAAGGAGACTGCATAGAAAGAGAGGACTCTGGAGTCTGCACCAGGAAGCTAGGGATGATGCCAGGACCCTGGCAGGGAAGAGGCCCAGTGCTATACCAGGCCCAAAGATTTGGCCTGCTTCATCTGTGCCCCAGGCATTCCACCTGCTGGGGAATCCCACCCTCGCCCCAGAATGGCCAGACACTTCCGAACGCACTTGGAAATGGGCACTGAACTGGTTAATAGTCTGCAGTGAGCCAGTGCCTGCTGGGAGAGGTGTGGTGCACCCCAGACTGCTGGGAAATGCAGTCCGCCCTCAGGCCTGCAGTCCCCCTCCCATCCCTTGCTGTCTATGGTGACATCATGGTCCGGGGTTTAAAGGGCCAGCCTTGGAATGGCAAAGCATTTGAACAGGAGGTGCTCCCTGGCACTGCTATCCCACCCAAGGTGAGCTGGCTTCCCTGGACAGACCTCCAGTAGCCCCTCTGGGCCCTAAGATGTGATAGTGGGGTCTCTTGTTCAAAACTCTACTGCAGGGCATCCAAGGTAAGGGTTGGGATCCCCGGAATTTGGCATTCTGGACAAAAGTTCCCGACCTACAGTCTTGGCCCTCCCTCGTAGGACCCTGGACCCCAACACCCCTTATATCTCTTTTTTTTTTTTTAAAGATTTTTTATTTATTCGACAGAGATAGAGACAGCCAGCAAGAGAGGGAACACAAGCAGGGGGAGTGGGAGAGGAAGAAGCAGGCTCATAGCAGAGGAGCCTGATGTTGGGGCTCGATCCCACAACGCCGGGATCACGCCCTGAGCCGAAGGCAGATGCTTAACCGCTGTGCCACCCAGGCGCCCCCCCTTATATCTCTTAACGCCATCCCCTACACTACACTGTGAAAGCTCCACCCAGAAGTTATGGCTGGATGAACAACTAACTGGTTCATGTAAACAACAGGAATGGGCAATGAGACTTGGACACTGAGGTCAGGGAGGGGACTGGGGCCATTTTCAGAGTCTCTTACCCTGCCTTATACCTTGGTGATCACCCAGCCATCTTCCCTGAGAGGTGCCCACCTGCTGGAGCAAAAGAAAGCAAAGGCCATAGTTTAGCCAGGCAGGGGTACAGGGCTCTACGCTGAAGAGCTGGCCAGCAGCCCCCCTGCTCAGAAATCTTCAGCCGGCTTTGTCCACCTGGCCCTTGATGTCCTTATCTGTCAAATGAAAACCCATAATTTTCTACTTGCCTACCTCCCAGGCTCAGAAAGTGAAAGCCTGTCCCACATCCCTGCAGAAAAAGCTGGCGGACAGCAGGTCCACAGAGCCTTCTACAGCCAGGTGAGGACCCCCAGCCCAGAAAAGAGAAGTGCTTTGCCCAAGGTCGCAAAGCTAGGACCACAGGCCTCCCAGCCTGAGTCAGGAGGGCACCAGCTCCAGCCTCCCACCCTAGGATCCCTGGGGGCTAGTGCCCTAAACTCTGAGGGTCTTGAGGTCAGAAGGAGTGTGGAGGGTTCATGTTTTATAGAAAAGGTGTGCTCCGTTTGAGGATTTGGGGGCCTGAATGGTGGAAGACATAAGACTTCCTACAAGAAGTGGCATTTGAACTGGATCTCAAAATAGGTACAATGTCACCTGGGGGGTACTGGGTAAAAATTCTCTTTTTAAATCATCATTATCGAGCTATCATTCACATACCATACAGTTCACCCATTTGGGCATTGTCGTTGAATGAGTACAGAATTTCGGTTTTGCAAGATGAAAAAGTTCTGGATGTTGATTGCACAACAATGTGAATACCCCTAACGCTACTGAATCGTACAGTTAGAAATGTCCAAATGGTATAATTTGTTACGTATATTTTACCACAATTTAGACAAAATGCAAAATCCAGGCCCTCCACCATGGACTAAGTCAAAAGCCACAGCCCCCAAGCTACCTTCCAGGATCCCTTCCACACCTATCCAGAGGCCACTGAGGCAATTCCCAGAGGGGCTTCTTCTGGGTGGACCATCCTGGGAAAGGGAGAGCCTCCCCCTAGGGCCCTTGAGGCCTACAGCACCCAGTTTGTCTGTTGAGTTTCTGCCTAAACTAATACAGAGAGGCCCCCAAGGGACCCCACAAAGCCTGACTCTCCCTCCTTTTATCTCCTTGGAGAGAAGCTATAGCCTGGGTCTTCATCCCAGAAATACCCCTGTGGGGCCCCCACACCACCTTCCCTCTTGAGAACATACCATCCTCTTTATTCTGTACTTCTTTTTTTTTTTTTTTAAGATTTTTATTTATTTATTTATTTGACAGAGAGAGAGACAGCCAGTGAGAAAGGGAACACAAGCAGGGGGAGTGGGAGAAGAAGCAGGCTCCTAGCAGAGGAGCCCGATGTGGGGCTCGATCCCAGAACACTGGGATCACGCCCTGAGCTGAAGGCAGACGCTTAACCACTGAGCCACCCAGGCGCCCCTATTCTGTACTTTTTATTCTCCCATTCAGCTCCTGCTCCAAGGCCCCAGCCAGGTTGCGGAACGACTATGTCCTTGGAGCTGGTCTTCTGTGGATCTCGTGGTACGCGGGACAGGCAGCAGGAAAGACTTTTGTGCCCCTCTGCGTCCTGTTTATTCCTCTGCTGTGGTGCAGACACTGTGCTGTGCAGCTTGGGAAGCTGGCCCAAGAAGCAGCTACCACAGACTGGGGGCCTCGATACTGGGAATGGCTCTGTGTTCCCAAGCTTTGTACATGATGCCCCCCATTCTCACAACGGGGGAATGACCGCCTCTCTCAGTGTGGACATCAGGACAACTTTTCCTAGACTCCAGAATACACGCTTCCGTTCCCACTGCCTTTGGGAGAAGTGATGTTTGTTCATTCACTTGCTCCATAGGCTCTTAGACACACAGCCTCAGTTCTCTCCTGTAAAAAGGGGATATTAATAGTACCTCCCTCCAAGGGTGTGGTGAAGAGTAAACGAAGTAATGCCTATAAAGTGACAAGCCCATGGTCCAGGACATCACACAGGCTCAATTCATGGTGTCTATCTTTAATAAACTTTAGTTATTATTAATTTAATAAACAGGTGATGAACACAACGCTGCCCCTGGCCTGTCGTGGGGAAAGGCTGATCTTTTGATTCATTCCACAAGCATTTTCCTGTTAGCCTGCCTCCTTGAATGGAACCTTCCCAGGGCTGCCCCAAATTCTCTTTTGAGGTTGTTCCTTAGTCCCTTCCAGGTAAAGGAGCTGTACCATCTACTAACCCAATCCCAGGTTACAGGGGATAAAAGGCTCCTGGAGAAACAGTGACTTGCCTGAGGCCACACAGGACTGGAATCCAGGTCCCTCCCCCTCAGGCCAGGGTGGTTGCCCTTGCTTCAGGCTGACTTTTAGCATTAGACTGCAGTGGAGTCCCCCTCCCTAGTAAGGCTGAAATAGGATAATAATTACCTGTGCACATCCTTTAAATCACCCATGATGTAAGAGGGCTTACATGCCAACTTACATGCCAACTCCTGTTGGCAAACTTTCTGTAAATGGCCAGAAAACAATTATTTGAGGCTTTGCAGTCCTCTCCCCCACCTTGCGCCAAGTGCTCAACTCTGCTGCTGTAGCAAGAAAGCAGCCCCAGACAGTACCTAACCCAGCACGGCTGTGTTCCACTAAAACTTTATGGATACACATGTGAATTTCATGACATTTTCATGTGTCATGAAATCTTATTGATTTTTTCCAACTACTTATAAATGTAAAAAAAATAAAATAAATAAAAAATTGTACAAAAACAACAGACCCCTCCCTGCTCAAGGGATTTAGAATCCATTCATTATTAATTTTAGGTTAGAGATAAGAAAAACAATTGTTTTTTTTCAGAGAGGAGTTGGAGGCCTGACCGACTGCGGAGAGAAGGGAGGGTGGGTAAGTCTCCTGATCAGCATTCCAGGTGAGGAGTGGTGAAAAAAGATTTCCTTGGTGATGGACTTAGAGCAACCTTTATAAATTTGCTTTATTTGTAAGATGGTCTTCTTAGCTGTAAAATCGCCACCTTAGAGGATTCTAAGGGGCGAATGAGATAAAAGATGGTGAAGCGTTTTGTAAAATGCAAATGCTTACTCACTTAATTGTCTCTACGACGCGCGCTGGAGCTCTCACACAGACTTGGTCCTCTGGGAAGCTTCCTATTACGTTTGATAGGACACTGTCCCTTTAAATTCTCCCCAACTACCTCAAGGAGGTAGACGAGACAGCACATGCGCATTCCCCTGCGGGGCTAGCGCCTCTAGCCCCAGCCTTCCCGGAGCCCGTAGAAGGGAGGGCAAAGGTCCGCCCACACAGAGTTTTTACGCAGGCGTAAATCAAGATTAGGAGCACTATATCTTGCTGAGAGCCCGGTCCCTTTTTCGTGCTCGAAGACTCCGCCCCCCGCGGCCAATCAGTAGGCCTCGCCCTTTACAATGGCGAATGGCAGTGAGCGTGGGGGGCGTGGCTGAGGGCCCGGGGGCGCGGCCTGGCGCTGAGAGAAGCGGCGGGGACAGCCGGGGGCTCTAGTGAGCAGCGAAGCCGGACAGGGATCGCCGGCTGGCGGCGAGCGGAGGCGGCCTGGGCCCGGCGGCCTCCGAGATGTCACGATGGCTGTGGCCATGGTCGAATTGTGTGAAGGAGCGGGTATGCCGCTACTTGCTGCAGCACTACTTGGGTCACTTCTTCCAGGAGCACCTCAGCCTGGATCAGCTCAGCCTCGACTTGTACAAGGGCAGCGTTGCCCTGCGGGATATCCACCTGGAGATCTGGGTGAGGAACGAGGCCCGAGATCGGGAAGGGGGGGGGCGGTGCGCAGAGACCTGAGGATCCCGGCTAAAGGGGTCAGGCTGGGGGACCAGGCAGAGGGCGTGGAGAGGCCGTGGGAGTCAGGCCCTTTCCAGGCTACTGATCGGCTTCAGAGTCAGAACCTGGGTGGGAAGGGGGTCCCTGCTTCCACTTCACAGTAGGAGAAACTGAGGCTGAGGAGGGGGGTGTCACTTGTCTGGAGAATGCCGGAATAAGCACATCGAGTTTGGGGCCTGAGTTGAGAAGAGTGGTCCTCAGGGGCTAAGGAAAAGGTGAAGAGGGAGCGAAGGAGCTAGGGGACTCTGACAGGACCCAGCCAGGGCAGTGACAGAGTTGGGGCCTTGCAGCTAGCTGGTCAGGCAAGGCTGGTAGGGGTCTGGAGTCCTGATGAGAGCACCTGTGGGAAAGGTGCTCTGACCTCCTGACCCTCTGATCCTGGGCCAAGTGGGTGGGGTTCGCCTCAGGATGTGAATGTCAACAACCGCGTCAGCTCCTGTGTTGATCAACACCTCGTGTGACTGCTGCTGCCTACTTCCTGCTTTTGGGAGAGTGGGATGGACCCAGTGGTGTTGGGGAGGGGCTTGGGAATCGCCTCCCTTCCCTCAGGGAAGCCCACCCCCCAGGAAAGATGGAGGGGTTTGGCTTCAGGCAGGGAGGAATAAGGTCTGGGTCAGAAGCCTGAGGCTGCGGGCAGTGAGGGGCAGCGACTCACACCTCATCTGAACTGGGAAGTTGCAAAGGAGCCACCAGTTAGAGGCATCAGGCCAGGGCTGGCCCTGGGTCAACCCCCAACTCCAGAGCAGCAGGGGTGGGCATGGGGTCAGGGGCTTCTCCATTTTCTGGCTGGTCAGACAGGGTGCTTGGCATAAATGCAATCTGGGGCAGGAAGAGCTGAGCTTTCGGGGTAGGCCAGGACTTCCTGAGCAAATGTAGGGGCAGAGGGAGACATCCAAGCCCAGAGTTGGGGACACCTCCCGATAACCTCTTGTCTGTGAATTCTAGTGGAGGCCTTTTCTGACCTCTGACTTTTAGGCTGGCCTGAAAGGAACGGCCAAGACCTCTAGGTTGCCTCTTTCTACTTCCAGTTCCAGAAAACACCTTCACCCTGCCCTGCCCTTCCCTCTTGGTGGGGGTTGAAATGGCTCCTAGAAAGGCTGCTTTCTGGGGTGACCTCCAGGAAGGGGTTCTCCCTTGGTGGAAAGCAGGTGCTTTCATAGCCAGCCCCTCCTCCTAGCCACTCAGCCTGCAGCCTCTGCCTTGAAGACCCCAGAAGAAGCCTAGTGCCCAGGGATCCTGGGATGGGGTGAGGAGAGAGGCCTGTCTCCCAGATGCAGTCCTCACAGTACACTGAGTGATTAAACTAGTTCCTTCTCTCTAGGCCTCAGTTTCCCATCTGTGGATCTCTGGGTAAGGAGTTTCACCTTGACCTCTCTAAGCCTTCTAGTTCTGCCATGTGTTTGTTTATTCTTGGATCCAACAAGTGTTTACTGGGAACTTCTCTGAGTGGTACCACACAGTACCTGGGATCACACGGAGCAGGCAGGTGGGTTCCTGCCTTCAAGGAGCTCCCAGATGGTGGTGGTGCTCTCTCCCCATTGGTAACCAGAGGCTCTCAGCCTTGTACCTCAGAGAGGTACAGCTACTCCAAGTGTTTGGAGTTGGTGGGGGTCCCCTCTGACTCTGCTCAGCCCTCTGCCAGCCTCTCCTATATACTCCCCTTGAACTCCATACTCGCACAAAGAGAATGTGGGTGCTGCCACGCTCGGCTTGGGCCTTTTCACATGCTGCGCCTGTGCCTGGATCATGCCACCTACCATCCTCTCTGCCTGGCTCCTCCTTTGCATCCTTCAGCTCCCCCCCTCCTCAGGCTTTAAGGATGAAACACGATGGGCCAAGAGTAGGAATGAGCTAAAGCAATGGTAGAACTCTGTAGCGGGGCGAGGCAGGGGCAGGGAGAACAAGGGAGCTCTCCAAGGTCAGAGCACACCGACAGGGAGTGTGGCAGCCACATTTCGGGTTTCCCTGAGCCGGATTTATCTTTTCCCTGCTCCTAGTCTGTGAACGAAGTGCTGGAGTCCATAGACTCACCCTTAGAGCTGGTGGAAGGCTTCGTGGGCTCTATCGAGGTGGCCGTGCCCTGGGCTGCGCTGCTCACCGACCACTGCACCGTGCACGTGTCAGGCCTCCAGCTCACGCTGCAGCCTCGCCAAGGCCCAGGTGAGGGCAGGGCAAGGCTGGGGGTGAGGGGGGGCAAGTGGTAGGAGAAAGCCTGGGCTCCCAGGAGCTGACTAGGCTGCCTCTCCTGAGACCCTCTTCCTACTCACAGGGCCAGGGGCTGCCGACTCGCAGAGCTGGGCCTCATGTATGACCACGAGCCTGCAGCTGGCTCAGGAGTGCCTTCGGGACGGGCTGCCCGAGCCCTCTGAGCCACCACAGCCCCTGGAGGGACTGGAAATGTTTGCCCAGACCATTGAGACTGGTAAGTAGGCCTCTCATGGCTACCCTGCTGCCTGCCCCTCCATAGCCCACAAGACAGGGGCCCCAGACAACCGGACGGCCACACTGCTCCCCCAACAGGGACGCTCTGCCTACCTCTTCCAACTGGCCTGAGACCCCTTTCTACCCCTCAGTGCTGCGAAGGATCAAGGTGACCTTCCTGGACACTGTTGTGAGGGTGGAGCACTCACCAGGTGATGGGGAGCACGGCGTGGCACTAGAAGTCCACGTGCAGAGGTAGGGGCATGCGCAGAGGAGTGGGCTGGGGTGAAGACGGGGGGTGGGGGTGAGGGGCTGCTGGACGGTGTTGGCCCTGCCGCAGCCTCTAACCCCAGCTTGGGCTCCTGGGAAGTAACAGGGCAAATCTTGGGTGGGCCTGGGTGGTGGCTGTGGTGGGAGGGAGACCATATTGTGAGCCTGGAGTGGTGTCCAGGGGCCAAGTGGTACAGGCCCAGGGTGGCTGGGTCCCCGCGGATCAGATGACTGAGGGTCTGAAGAGCAAGGGCTAGCCTTGGAGGTCCGGGATGGCCTGGCTCTGATGGGACAGCTCTGCTGGCCAGACTGTCTGGCCCCAGGCCCCTAGAACAGAGCACTGTGTGGGGAGAGGGGCTCCAGCCTGGGGTGGCTGGGGCGAGGGCTGATCCTACACTCGCCAGACTGGAGTACTGTGATGAGGCAGTGCGGGACCCAAGCCAGGCGCCTGTGGTGGACGTGCACCAGCCTCCTGCCTTTCTGCACAAGCTGCTGCAGCTGGCAGGGGTCCGCCTGCGCTTCGAGGAGCTCCCCCCACAGGTGGGCTGTCTCTGATCCCCACAGCCTCTTTCTCCTTCTAATCCCTGTCTTCTCTCCTGTCTGCCCCACCACGCCCCATCCCTTCTGACCATCTCTGACCTCATCTTCTCGACCCGTTTCCTCTTGTATCCTTTTGCCTCTAGGAAGATCCCCCGAAACCCCCCTTGCAGATCGGCAGCTGCTCAGGGTATATGGAATTGACAGTGAAATTGAAGCAGAATGAGGCCTTCCCAGGCCCCAAGGTGGGTCCCCAGCCCCTGTGGAGGAGGGAGTGTACCCCATTTCAGAACACTCCTCAGCAGTACTGACCTCCCCCGTACGAAGCAGGCTCATTGAGTGGGGGAAATTACTGCCTTCTTGGCGATAGAGAAACAGGCTCAGTGGTCAGGTTGTGGCCAAGGTCACACAGCTACTTGGTGACAGAGCTTAGCCTTGCCATTGGCATCCTACCTGCTCTGGGTGAGGGCAGGCGGGCGATGGCTCTCAGAGGGCCAAGGTGGCAGGTGCAGCCTCCATGGTTGGCCCCTCTGGCCCCTTCTGTCCCCAGCTGGAGGTGGCTGGACAGCTGGGCTCCTTGCACCTGCTCCTGACCCCTCAGCAGCTCCAGCAGCTTCAGGAACTGCTCAGTGCCATGAGCCTTGCAGGTGAGCCCCCTGGGCCCTCCACGGGACAGGATGGCTGGGGAGCGGCCAGCTAGGCTGGACCGACACAAAGAAGTGGCCTCCTCCACAGACCCTGACAGCCTGATTGACAAGCTGAACAAGAGCCGCCCGCTAGGTGCTGAAGACCTGTGGCTGATCGAGCAGGACCTGAACCAGCAGCTGCAGGCAGGGGCTGTGGCCGAGCCCCTCAGCCCAGAACCCCTTACCAACCCTCTTGTCAACCTGGACAACACTGGTGGGTGTGGGGCCAGACCTGGCAATTGCCCAGGCAGCTAGCCTGGGTGCAGGAGTCACAGGGGCCGAGTGCAGCTTTCCCTGACCTCCCCTGCGCTGGCCCACAGACCTCTTCTTCTCCATGGCGGGCCTTACGAGCAGTGTGGCCTCAGCCCTCTCTGAGCTCTCCCTCTCGGATGTAGACCTGGGATCCTCTGTGCACAGCGACATGACCCCTCGCCGGCTCTCTGCCCATGCTCACCCAACTGGTGAGTACTCCCGGGGCAAGAGGAGCTGGAAGAGGCCTCGGGGCCCAAGTGACATCATGTACATGCAGGAGGCCTCCAGCGACACTTGGCTGTCTGCTGTGGGTGGCTTGGTTCCCTGGGGAGGCTCAGGGGAGGCTGGTAACACAATGGATAGCGGCCTGTTTTCACAGTCCGTGATTTTGGGCCAAGCACTTAAATTCTTGGAGACTCAGTTTCCCTTTCCGTAGAAAAGGGGTAATAAGATCTGCCCTTGCCAGGCACTGTGGTTTGGCCGGTGTTTATTGAGAGATTATGTATGTGAGGCGCTGGCCTGGGTGCTTTATCACTCTAGTTCTTCCAGCTCCATGAGAGGGTTGGGTTGAGCCTAGGCTCAGCGTCTGGCGTAACGAGGCTCTGTGTCAGCCCTGCCCGGCCAAGCCCATGCCAGAGTCACAGTCCATATGGGCCAGGGCTCCTACCCGCCCCTAGCCCAGTATCTAACCATCCCTCTACCTGGGGTACCCACGCGTTCTGGGAAGTCCCTGGTGAAATCTCTGTCCTCCCAGGCAAGACGGCCCCCACGCCCCTCCCGGACACCCTGCGCCCTGACTCACTGGTGAAGATGACCTTGGGGGGCATGACCCTGACCTTGCTTCATACGTCTGCCCCATCTTCCGGACCACCTGACCTCACCACCCACTTTTTTTCGGAGTTTGATGCCACCAAGGATGGGCCCTTCGGCTCCCGGGACTTCCACCATCTCCGACCGCGCTTCCAGAGAGCCTGTCCCTGTAGCCATGTCCGGTACAAGCCCAAGGCAGGGGCCCAGGGAGAGACTCCCTCAACCCCCCAAGCCCAACTTCTGATGCCCAGCTTCTCTCTCGCAGGCTAACGGGGACAGCCGTGCAGCTGTCCTGGGAGCTGTGGACTGGCAGGGGCCGGCGGACGACCAGCACGCAAGTGCACTTCGGGCAGCTCGAGGTGCTGGAGTGCCTATGGCCCAGGGACGCGACAGAGCCCGAGTACACAGAGGTGAGGGCCAAGAGCGGGTGTGTATGTGGCAGGGCCCGCAGCTTGCAGTGGGGGTGCAGGCTCGGCCTGACTTTCGCCTCCTGTGTCCCATCCCAGATCCTGAGCTTCCCCAGCAGCCCAGGTTCCCAGGCCTCAGCTCGGCCCTGTGCCCACCTGCGTCATACACAGACTCTCCACCGGATGTCCAAGGTAAGCCACCCCAGCCCGTGCCCAGGGGCGCTTGGCTGTTTCCCATCCCACCTCTCAGCCTCTGCTAGGACCTCCCTGCTCGCACCCTCCACCCCCTTTGCCCGCGTCCAGTTAGAGCCCACCTCCCGACCTGGGAGCCCTTGAAGACAGCTGGGCCCTACACAGGCATCCTGTTGGCCTGGTTGGCCCTTCCCTGGCTCATCTTGGCAAACCTCTGCGGGTCTCCAAATATGGGGTGGCTTTTATTAAACAAACATGGTCATCTTTCTTAGGCATTGTGGTGAGGATCTCCAGGTCCCCTGCTCAGGCTTTCCTTCACACCACCCAGGAGGGCTCTGTGTTTTGTTTTTGCTCAAGGGCTCAAGGGTGTCCCTTCCCATACTGCCCTCACCTACCCCACAGCCCTCGCTGAACTGAACACCTTCCCCCCGCAGAGCCGCCCCCGGCGCTCCATTGTCTGCCGTTGCCACTCAGAACTGGCCCTGGACCTGGCTGATTTCAAGGCAGATGTGGAGCTGGGGGCCCTGGACCGGCTTGCTGCCCTGCTGTGCCTGGCTACCATGCCCCCTCCCGAGCCACCTGCTGGCCTCCTGGTAAGATAGCCAGCTGGGGCAGGGAGCTGGTGCGGGCCCTCTGGCTCACAGCCGCAGTGGCGGGGCCCTGGCAGCGGTCTGATGCCCCCCGCCGCCCCCCTCCCCCGCAGACAGAACCCGCACCAGCTGCCGAGCAACAGACGGTGGTGCGGTTGTCAGCACCCCGGGCCACACTGCAGCTGCACTTCCCCATCGCCGACCTGCGGCCCGAGCGGGACCCCTGGGCAGGCCGGGCTGTGCGGGCCGAGCGGCTGCGGCTAGAGCTGAGTGAGCCCCAGTTCCGGTCAGAGTTGAACAGCGGTCCTGGTCCCCCGGTCCCTACCCGCCTGGAACTTACCTGTTCCGACCTGCATGGTGAGAGCCCCGGGGGGCAGCACCCAGGGCAGGGCCTCAGGCCTCTGGGAGAGGTGGGCCCAGGGCTGCGGAAGGGACTGAGTCACAGTCAGGACAGACTCCGGCTCAAGCCTCCCCAGCTCCATGAGGCACTAGCATTGCCCGTCTCCAGGCTTGTGTGAGAGTGGGCGGAGTGGACCCTTGATCAAGGGACTGCTGCAGACTGGCTGTGAGGGAGGGCGCAGGCCTGTAAACGATAAAGACAGTCACCAAAGGACAGGGTGGAGGTTGCAGGCCCCCACTAACCCCACCTCCCACTAGGGAAGAAGTGGGGAAAGTCAGCAGCGACGACCCCCCACTCCTCCTCATCCTTCCAGGCACTTACGAAGATGGAGAGAAGCCACCCATCCCCTGCCTGCGGGTCTCCAAAGCTCTGGATCCCAAGAGCGCTGGGCGCAAATACTTCCTGCCTCAGTAAGTGGGGCTCTGGAAGGGTCGGACAGGAGAGGAGCACTTTGCTACTGAGGCTGGCTACTGAGGTGGGATCCGGGGCTGGAGGGGCCTTGCGGGCCAGTGACAGGCCTGTGCCCTGGCAGGGTCGTGGTGACGCTACACCCCCAGCTCAGCAGCGCACAGTGGGAGGTGGCCCCTGAGAAGGGAGAGGAGCTGGAGCTGTCAGCCGAGAGTCCCTGTGAGCTGCGGGAGCCTGAGCCCTCACCCTTCTCCTCCAAGAGGACCATGTACGAGACAGAGGAGGTGAGGCCCCGAGCCTGGGGCGCCAGTGATGTGACTGGGCACCAGCGAGAGTTTCTGTCTCCCATCGTCTTAGACCAGCGGGGGTCAGAAGCACCCCCGCTTATGGGGCCTGAGCGTCAGGACACTGGTGAGGGCAGGCCCCGGACGGGACGATCAGAACCCCGTCCGTTGACACCGTGTGTTCGGACCTCAGGATCCTCTTCTCTGAAGGTGATGAGATTTGAGTGGGAGACAGTTACAGCCCTGGCCTCAGCCCAGATGGTCTGGGTTTGAATCCAGGCTCTTCCATCCATGGCTTCGTGCTCTTGGAACTGGTCTGATCTCAGAGTTCTACAGATGAGTTTCCTCATCTTGAAAGTGGTTACAATGACCCGTGTCACAGGCTTATCGTGAGGATAAAGGGGTGGACACACGTGAGGTCCTCCTGCATAGCAGGGTTAGCACGTGGTCAGCACGTCACACGAGCTGGCTGTCATCCATCCCAGCACAGAGGGGCTCCTGTGAGTGAACGAGAGTGAATGAATGATAGGAAGTCAGGGTCTGATTCCCGAGCCAGTGACCCGCCCTGACAACTCTCAGATGCCTTTCCCCCGCTCGTCCATCTAGATGGTGATTCCTGGAGACCCGGAGGAGATGAGGACCTTCCAGACCCGGGCCCTGGCGCTGTCGCGCTGCAGCCTGGAAGTGCTGCTGCCCAGCGCCCACATCTTCCTGCCCAGCAAGGAGGTCTACGAGAGCCTCTATAACAGGTGGTGACTCAGGCGGGTAGGGGGAGCGTGCGGAGGGGCTGGGCCGGGCCACCCTCACTGCTGCTGTCCATCCACCGGTCCCAGGATCAACAACGACCTGCTCATGTGGGAGCCTGCGGACCTGCTTCCTGCCCCTGACCCCGCCGCTCACCCCCCTGGCTTCCCGGGCTCCTCGGGCTTCTGGCATGACAACTTCAAGATGTGCAAGTCAGCCTTCAAGCTGGGTAGGAGGGAAGCCCCAGCAGGGGTCCCGAGGCCACCCCAGAGCTGGGCAGGGCTGGGGCAGCCTTCCCAGGTCTCCTTCCCACTTGGCTCCTTGATCTCACCCCAGACTCAGACTCAGAAGATGAGGATGCCCACTTCTTCTCAGTGGGGGCATCAGGCGCTCCCCAGCCCCCTGCCCCCGAGTCCCCAAGTCCTCGCTCCCAGAGTACCTTCTCTACACTGGTGACAGTGCTGAAGGGTCGGATCACAGCCCTCTGTGAGACTAAGGTGAGGGCAGCCCTGGGGAGGTGAGCCCTGGTGACTCCAGCGCCCCCCACCCACCGTTGGCAGGAGAGCAAGACCAGGGTGAGAAGCTCCAGTTTGGGAATCTAGGAAAGGAAACCCCAGTGTTGCTGAGAGTGGTCTGTCCAGCCAGCAGCACCCACCCACCATCCACTGCCCCACCCGTGCCTCCCCAGCCATCCCAACACACCCCGTGCACACCTGTTGTACGTAAGGTGCCATACTGGGGGTCCAGATGGGCACTGTCTCATGCTGGAGGGCAGATAGGGCAGGGATGACGCCCCTTCTGGCAAAAGAGACAAGTGATGGGGCGCCTGGGTGGCTCAGCCAGTTAAGGGTCCGACTCTTGATTGAGGCTCAGGTTATCTCAGGGTCCTGAGGTCAAGCCCCAAATCAGGCTGTACACCAGGCATGGAGCCTCGTAAGATTCTCCCTGTCCCCACCACCCCCCCCAAAAAAAGATTCTCCCTCTCTCCCTCGCCCTCTGCCCCTTCCTCACTCCCTCTCTAAAAAGGAAAAAAAAAAAAAGACAAGTGCTGCTCTAGGCCTTCACCAGAGTCTGGGTAGAGTGAGAACTGGTCCTACTTAGGCCTGGGCTCCAGGAGGCCACCCCCCTGAGGGCTCCGGGCTGCCAAGTGCCCTGGGGAGGCCCCGCCACATGCTCTGTCTGCAGGACGAGTTTGGGAGGCGGCTAGAGACCTCACACGGGGAGCTAGTGTTGGACGTGGAGCAAGGCACTATCTTCAGTGTGTCCCAGTACCGAGGCCAGCCGGGGCTCGGCTACTTCTGCCTGGAAGCTGAGAGGGCAAGGCTCTACCACCGAGGTGTGAAGGGAGAGGACCTGCGGGAGGGACGGGGGCCCTGGGTGGTGGGGGTGGCCAGCCAGCTCGCCAGGGGTCTCACCAGTGGCCTCCGCAGCGGCTGTGGACAACTACCTGCTGCCCAGTCACCTGGAGCTGCCCAGCTTTGCTCCCCCGGCCCAGCTGGCCCCAACCATCTACCCTTCGGAGGAAGGGGTGACCGAACGGGGAGCCTCGGGCCCCAAGAGCCAGGGCCGGGGTCCCCACATGCTGTCCACAGCTGTGCGCATCCATCTGGACCCCCACAAGAATGTCAAGGTACAGCAGTGCCTGCTTCTGGTCTACCAGTTGGCTGGGGCAGCTGCCTCCCTGGTGCCTGGCGGGCTGGGCCCCACCGTGCTGACTGTGCCCCACCTCCAGGAGTTCCTGGTGACACTGAGGCTCCACAGGGCCACCCTACGCCACTTCATGGCTCTACCAGAACAGAGTTGGCACTCCCAGGTGAATGCAAGTAGTGTGGGCAGGCAGGCCTCTGCGCTTGGGGGGAGGCCAGTTGAGGGGCCTGGGCTGGGCCAGAGCTGAGTTCCCCGCAAAGCCCCTGGCCAGGGGGTACGGTAGCAGCTGATGGGCGTGCTGGGGGGCTGGGGGGGTGGTTAGAGGAAGGAAGAGGCCCCTGATCCTCACCACCTGTCCTGGCCTGGCCCCCAAAGCTGCTGGAGTTCTTAGATGTACTTGATGACCCAGTGCTGGGCTACCTGCCCCCGACCGTCATTACCGTCCTGCACACTCACCTGTTCTCCTGCGCCGTGGACTACAGGTACCCAGGCTGGGTGGGCCAAGAGCCAGGGGCCGGGGGCAGGCTCTCATGTGTGAGGAGCCCGCCCTAGCACATGTGTGACCCCCCGCCAGGCCCCTCTACCTCCCTGTGCGTGTCCTTGTCACCACTGAGACCTTCACCCTCTCCAGCAACATCATCATGGACACCTCCACTTTCCTGCTCAGGTAGGCACCACCCCCACCCAGCTCACTTCCCACGCCCTCCCCCAAACTGGGCTGCAGCTGCTACTGCCCCAGGGTCCTGCCTACCTGCTGTGTGTCCTCAGGCCAGTCTCTGAGCCTTCCTGTACATTTGGGTGATGACCCCTCCCTCAGGAATGAGATTTGATTCCACCTCCTGGGACCACAGTTGCTGCTCATTAGAGCCTTTAAAGCATTTGCGCTCTCAACCTGGTCATCTCGCTGCCGTGCTTGTTCTAGGGATATGAGGGTAACAGGGGCATGCGATGCCTTTGTAGTATGAAACAATCTGAATGCCCCCAAATGACAACTTGAGTCAGTTAACGTGGCTTCCCCAACCATCAAAGTCAAGTTGAAGAACGACATTGAAAAATGTGAGAGATGCCATAACGCAGCGTGTACCGAGAAGCCCAAGGTAGAAAGCTCTACGTGGTGCTGTTGTATTTAAGATTTATGAAGGTTTATTTGTATATGTGTCTGTGGCTTCACAGATAAGATGAAGAAAATGCATATGGCACTTTTCTCAGAATTTGGGTTTAGGGACTATGATTAGATTATTTCTTTCTTATTCCTGTGTTTTTAAAATATCTTAAAGGAGCTTTGTTATGTTGCCATTAAAATAAGGACTTACTTTGAAAGAATGATGAATGCTGTGGGGGGAAGCAGGACACTTCCCTCCTGGGGCCATGGAGGAGTGGGAAATACTTGGAGAGCGCTACCTGCCCTCTGACCTAAGCGAGCATGTGCTATGTCGGGCCTGCGGCCTAGGAGACAGGCCCGGTCTCCCCAGTGTACAGACAAGAACACCGAGGCCAGAGAGGACCCAGCGCTAGTTTCTTGTGGGTTTGGGACCCCCTGTGGCTGCCCCTCTGCCTGTCTCTCGGGGCCCCCACCTCTGTGGCTCCCATGGAGCTGCCGCCTGCAGCGGCTCCTGGGCCCTTCTCAGCCCTGTTCCCCACCAGGTTCATCCTTGATGACTCAGCCTTATACCTGTCCGACAAGTGTGAGATGGAGACCCCAGATCTGCAGCGAGGTGGGCAGGCCCTGGACTGGGCTCCCTCCCCTCTGAGGGCCCCCAGCCGCACCCAGAGCAGCCAGCTGTCCTCATCCCGCTGCTGGCCGGTCTCTTTGCACACATGTGTGCACGCACGCAAGGGCTGCATTTAGATAAACGCCCGATTCTCCGCGCTGGTGGTGGGCTGGGGGCTGGGCGTGAAGAAGCAACTGGAGCATCTCTTGCTTTCTGCTTCAGATTATGTCTGTGTCTTGGATGTTGATCTTCTGGAGCTTGTGATTAAAACCTGGAAGGGGAGCACCGAGGGCAAACTGGTGAGTGTTGCCCAGAGTCCCCCAGAGCTGGAGAGTTCAAAGGGCCAAGGGAACCTTCAGGGGATCGCCCCTTCCCCTTGCACTCTCTCCTCCCTTCTGCTCCCTGGGCCTGGGCTCAGGTTCCAGTCACTGCCTGCCCTTCTGAGCTGGGCTGTGGTTCCTGGCCCTCCTGGGAAGGGTGAGACACATCCTGGGCTTCCCCTCATATGAGCCCCACCACTAGGGGGCAGCTGCAGCCAGGGCAAAAGCAGGGCCTCTGGAGTCCATAGGCCTTTGTGGGGCCTGCTTCCTCCTCTGTAATATGGAGATAACAGCCCCCCCCCCCCGGCCAGGCTGAGGTGAACGATGGGCACTCGAACGTTTTCCCATGGGGAGTGCACTCCTGCTTCCCTGGGCAGCCCTGGGCGAAGCCTCTTTCGCTCTCTGGGCTGAGTTTGCTCCTTTGTTCAGTGGAGCTGTTGGGCAGCAGGCTGACCAGCCCAGGGAAGATCTGGCCGGGTCCTGTGTGTGGTGGGGATGATGCCTGGGCTGATGGGGCACCCTCCCCCCTGCTCCCCAGAGCCAGCCGCTGTTCGAGCTGCGCTGTTCCAACAACGTGGTGCACGTGCACAGCTGCGCAGACTCGTGCGCCCTGCTGGTCAACCTGCTGCAGTACGTGATGAGTGAGGGCGACCTACACCCCCCTCCCCGGCCCCCCAGCCCCACGGAGATCGCTGGTCAGAAGGTACAGGTGAGGCCTGGCCCTACAGGCTACTGGAACTCTGCCAGGCCCACTCCCCGGCCGCAGCCCCTAGCGCCCTGGCATTGGAGGGGGGGGCGCCCCTCCTTCCCGTCACTCATTCGTGACTCCTCCCCTGCCTGGCACAGCTCTCTGAGAGCCCTGCCTCCCTGCCCTCCTGCCCCCCGGTGGAGACAGCCCTCATCAACCAGCGGGACCTGGCTGACGCCCTCTTGGACACTGAGCGCAGCTTGCGGGAGCTGACCCAGACTTCAGGTGGGGTGCGGGGGTGCTTTGGGGCCAGGGGACGCAATCAGGCACCCAAATCGCGCATCCCCCCCAAAAACTGGCGTCTCTCTCCACAGGTGGCCCCCTCCCTCAGGCCTCGCCTGTGTCAGTCTACCTATTCCCAGGTGAACGGAGTGGGGCCCAGCCCCACTTGCCCTCTGTTGTGACTCCCGCTGGCAGCTTGGGGTCCCACTCAGAGGCCAAGGAAGATGAAAAGGAAGAGGGAGATGGAGACACTCTGGACAGTGACGAGTTCTGCATCCTCGACGCTCCTGGCCTGGGCATCCCGGTGTGTGGGAGGCAGGCTGGGCAGGGCCAGGATGTGGTAGGACGGGGTGGCCCCCTTCTGCACCCTTGTAGCGCTCCTGCTGCTGGAGGGGTCGGAGGTGGTCTCTGTCGCTGGGGAGGCGGGTCTGGGTCCGTGGCTGTTTCTCTGACTCTGGGCTTTGAGGAGCAAGTGGATTTCCAGAGGAAGAGAGAGAGAATGGCATCCAGGGTAGAGGGACAGGACATCGAGGGGAGGCAGGAAGAGGGGCGGGGTGGTTAGCAGGGGGGGCAGAGAACCATTTGACTGCCAGGGTGCTGACCGGCTGGCCCCCAGGAGCCAACGGGAATGTCACATGCAAGCAAGACCCAGGCCCAGGGAGACAGGGCTGGCAAGAGAGCAGGGCATTTAGGGGTCCCCCTGCCCCCGGACAGAGCACTCTGACACAGTTTGTGGATTGGGGCCCAGGAGAGTCATCTTTTGTCCAAAATGGGGGAGGCGTGAGGATGGGGAGGAAGCTGGGAGAGGCTGGCCTGGACGGGGGGAAGGCATCCATGCATGTAGGTTCACTCGGCCCCCTCCCCACAGCCCCGAGATGGGGAGCCTGTGGTGACACAGCTGCATCCAGGCCCCATCGTCGTGCAGGACGGGTACTTCTCTCGGCCCCTGGGCAGCACGGACCTGCTGCGGGCGCCGGCCCACTTCCCCGTGCCGACCAGCCGAGTGGTGCTGCGGGAGGTCTCGCTCGTCTGGCACCTCTATGGGGGCCGGGACTTTGGCCCCCACCCTGGCCACAGGTGAGAAGGACGGGGTGCAGGGGGCAGCTATGGCCATGGGGCCCACCCACCAGGAGATGGGGCCCGGGCTGGGGGGAGGGGTGCCAGCTCTGACCTTCAGCTGCTGATAACCTTGCACAGAATCCTTGCCTCAGTGGCTCGGTTCTTCCTCCTTCCTTGCCCCACCCACCTCCCAGGGCTGGGGCCGGAGAGGCTTTCCTGCCCTGGGCTGAAGGGCCTGCTCTGACGGGAAGGGGGTTACCCCGAGTCAGCTTGTCCCCTGTCCCTCTTTCCAGGGCAAGAGGCAGCTTCATGGGCCCCAGGGGCTCCCCTTCCCGCTGCTCCGGCCCCAACCGGCCCCAGAACTCTTGGCGTATGCAGGGGGGCAGTGGGAGGCAGCACCACGTCCTCATGGAGATCCAGCTCAGCAAGGTAAGCTGGGGGCTCAGCGTACAGAAAGCCACCTGGGCGGGGGACAGGGCAGGCTCTCCCATCCCTGGCACCCAGCCAGCACTCCACCATGGCCACTTAGCTCCTGTCCCTGCTCAGGCACCAACTCCCGAGTGTTTGCGGATCGGTGGCTATGCCGCCCCCCCCGGGTGCAGTTCTAGACGTTGGAGGGAGCAGTGAGCACGGCAGACAGAAGCCCTGCTTTCCTGTCACATGTGTGGTGGTGGAGGGAGCCACAGAAGATCTGTGTGCTGTGGAATGGGATCAGTGTTTGGGGAAGGTGAAGCAGGAGGGGGACAGGGAGCACTGGGGATGATAGCAAAGTCCTCTTGAGAAGGTCCTGTTGCCACAAAGACCTGCGGAAGGGGGCAGGAAGAGGTTTTCAGGCAGAGGGCACAGCGCAGAGGCTGCGGGCCGGGAGCGTCCCTGCCATGTCTGGAGCCACGGGGCTGGCGGGACCGCAGCCGGGCTGGGAGGGGGGCCGTGGAGGCCATGTGGGCCGTGAGTCTGACTGGGAACCAGGCTGCCTACGGCCCCCTCAGGCCACAGGACAGTTGTGGCTTTTACTAGAGTGAGATGCAGTCAGCAGGAGATGGTGGCCGCACAGGGTGGCGGCAGCCGCAGAGCCAGTGACAGTGGTCCGGTTCTGGAGAAATCTGGATGGGGAGGAACCACAGGTTGGGTGGGCTGCCAGGCCGACCTGAGATGGTACAGGCAGAGGTGCTGCTTCCTAAGGGTGAGCCGGGTGGGCCCTCACCCCCAGCACATGGGGCTGGTGTGCCGAGAAAACTCTGCAGCATGCTGGGCTGGGGGGCCGGCACTGGGTGTGGGGGAGAGGGAAGGCCAGGGCAAAGTTCCGAAGATGAGAAAGGCCTTGACCTGCTCGAGGGGCAGGAGAGAGGCCAGTGGGGCAGGCCTGTCAGCAGCAAGGTGGAAGGTGGGCTTTGGAGGGAGAGACCCGCCTCTCCAGGCCAGGAGGGGGTGTTTGCAGGGCACAGGGTGGGTGGCCGTGCGTTGTATGGAGATCCCTCTGGGTGTGTGGAGAAGGGGCTGAGGGGCCCAAGCAGGGAGGCCATCTAGGGGAGAGGGGACTGTGGCCTCCAGACCAGGTGGCGGCAGTGGAGACGACAAGTGCAGAGACTGGAGAGATGTGCGAAGGAACCGAGCCCAACGACGGCCTTGCTTGGTGACGGAGAGGCGGGAGGGCAGTGGTGATGCTTGGGGACAGGCACACGGGGTGGGGGGGCTGTTAGGTGACAGGAAGAGAATGGGAGCAAGTAGATTCGGGGAGAGATTCAGGTCAAGAGCTCAGCGTGCCAAGTGGAGTTTGAAATGCCTCTGGGACAACCATGGGGAGGCAGCCGGGTGGGGGGCTGAGGTAGGGCTAGGGGCAAGAAGGGTGGCTGGGAGAGGCGGGGCCCTGCCTCCCCAGCTCAGGCCTCTGCTTCCCCGCAGGTAAGCTTCCAGCACGAGGTTTACCCGGCAGAGCCCGCCGCGGGCCCTGCGGCCCCCAGCCAGGAGCTAGAGGAGCGGCCACTGTCCCGCCAGGTGTTCATCGTGCAGGAGCTGGAGGTCCGAGACCGTCTCGCCTCTTCCCAGATCAACAAGTTCCTGTACTTGCACACGAGCGAGAGGCTGCCACGTCGCGCCCACTCCAACATGGTACCGGTTGCCCCCGCCAGCCACCAGGGTGTTTGAGAGCCTGGGAGGATGCCGGGGCTCAGGCAGGCCTCGATGAGGGCACAGGGTAGACGCAGGGGCCCAAGGCCCAGGCGAGTACCCAGAGCTTGCCCTCTGCCCCCAGCTCACCATCAAAGCCCTGCACGTGGCCCCCACGACCAACCTCGGTGGGCCCGAGTGCTGTCTCCGCGTCTCGCTGATGCCCCTGCGGCTCAACGTGGACCAGGTGAGCAGGCCAGTCAGGGGCAGAGCCTGTGGTGGGCCCCACTGCCTCTGGGCCTCGCTGACCTGCGCCTTCCCCGGCAGGACGCCCTGCTCTTCCTCAAGGACTTCTTCACCAGCTTGGTGGCCGGCATCAATCCTATGGTTACGGCGGAGACGTCCGCTGAGGGTGAGAGGCTGAGCCGGGACGGGAGGGCCCGGGCCTCCCGCCTCCCACCTCCCAGCCGTGCCTGGGCCCATTCCCCCCTCTGTGTCCCCCACCCTAGCTCGCCCTGACCCCCGAGTCCAGCCCAGCAGCCTCCAGGAAGGACAGCCTGAGGACGCAGAGGTGACCGGCTCCCGGGAGGCTGCGGGCGGTGGACACGGCTCCCCTGCTGAGCAGCAGCCCATCTACTTCAGGTAGGGCTGAAGGCGGAGGGGTCCTCGCCCAGGCTGCAGGGGCGGGGTCGGTAACCAAAGGCCCCCTCTCCCTGCTCCCCGTGCAGGGAGTTCCGCTTCACGTCTGAGGTGCCTATCTGGTTGGATTACCATGGCAAGCACGTCACCATGGACCAGGTGGTAAGTGGGGCTGTCACGCGGCATGGTCACATGGGCCATCCCTCTCGGGGGGCCCCGTTCTGCCCACGCGTGGCTTAGTCTGCTGGGGGCCGTGGCTTGCGTCCAGGCCGTATTGGCTGCCGAGCCGGCCTCCGGGGGCTCGGACGGGCTGGGCGGGTGCCTATCCTAAACTGTGTAAAGCCCAAGCCGTTCTCCTTCCCCAGGGCACTTTCGCTGGCCTCCTCATCGGCCTGGCCCAGCTCAACTGCTCCGAGCTGAAGTTGAAGCGGCTTTGTTGCCGACATGGGTGCGCCCTCCATCCCCTCCGCCCCCCCCAGCCTCTCTTCAGGGTCCCCTATCTGCCCTTGGCTGTATCCTGACCAGTTGTGTGGCCTTGGCCAAGTCATCATTCCTCTGGTGCTTCAGTTTCCACTCTGTAAAGTGGGCACAGTCACCCTTTGCACTGGGCTGGAGGGCTGCTATGGAGAGTGTTGGGGTACCTCGGGTCCTGGCGCCATGACCCCTCAGTGTGTGGCTCTGCCCCTGTACCCTCCTCTCCTCTCCCCTTCCCAGACTCCTGGGTGTGGACAAGGTTCTGGGCTATGCTCTCAACGAGTGGCTGCAGGATATCCGCAAGAACCAGCTGCCTGGTCTGCTGGGGGGTGTAGGCCCCATGCACTCAGTTGTCCAGCTCTGTGAGTGGCCGGCTGTGGGGGCTCTGGAAACTGTTCTGACCCTTGGGCAGCCTAGAAGATGCCCCGGGAGTAGGGGGAGGTCCTAAGTCAGGGTAGGTGCGGGCCATACAGCCTTGGGCATCTCTGACAACCCCACCCCTGCAGTCCAAGGGTTCCGGGACCTGCTTTGGCTGCCCATCGAGCAGTACAGAAAGGATGGGCGCCTCATGCGGGGGCTGCAACGGGGGGCTGCCTCCTTTGGCTCGTCCACGGCCTCAGCCGCGCTGGAACTCAGCAACCGGCTGGTGCAGGCTATCCAGGTGAGTGGGTACCTGCTTTCAGGCCAAGTAGGGCAGGGAATTTGCTCCACGGAGCCCGATCGGTCCCCAAAGTACTACTGAGTACGGACAGTCTGGGTGTGCGGTTTCATTTTATGAGACACAGTCATGGACGGGAGAGGCCCAGTGACCAGCCTGAGCCCATAGCAACTCCTGGGAGCGTGGGTGCCCTGCAGCCTTTAGCCCACCGCGCCTCCGCTCACGGCCCGCTCTTGAAGAGGAGGGAAGGGGGTGTGGCTCTGTTTACAGACAGGAAGACTGAGGCACAGACTGGCTGGCACTCACTCAGGCCCCACACTTTGCTAGGCCGGGCTGGGTCCCCAGGGAGGCCCCGGAGTTGTCCTGTGAGCAGCTCTAGTTCAGTGCCGTGGACTCGAGTAGGAGGGCGAGGATGGGCCGGCCTTTGTGGGGCAGTCACAGCAGGTAGGGGTGAGCGTGCTGGTGCGAGGGGAGCTCAGTGCTTCTGGGATCTGCATGCCCAGCCCCTTGCAGGCGGAGGAGGCTGGAAGGATAAGCAGGCCCCAGAGAGCCCCCCAAAGGCACAGCTAGGTGGGGAGGTTGGGTCGGAAATGAGGGGCAAAAGGAGCAGAGGAGCCAGCGTCAGAAGGAAGATCAGAGTCGGTGGGGGTGAGCAAGGGGAGCCCAGCACGCTGCCAGGGGCTCCCCCGCAGCTGGCAGGGCCAGACCAGGTGCAGGGGAGGGGAGACGGCGCACTCAGTCTCGAGAAAGCTGCACGTGCAGCACCTCACAGATGGGGCAGGTACACGTGCGGTGGTCCACACAAGGAGGGTTTGGGGTCCGGAGGGCTTGAGGAGAGTCCCCTCAGGAGGCACGCCCTCCACCCGAAGCCCCCTGACCCAGGTGCTGGAAGCATTGGCAGGACCCCAGGAGCAGCACCATAAAAGCGTGAGCCCCCCCTGCCACCCCGGGCTGGCTGGGGGTTTCAGCATGGTCCTCTGGGGCTGGCGTGGGGGCTGGGTGTGTGTGCCCGGGCTGGCTCCCCTCATCTGGTGCCCTCCATGTCCCCTCAGGCTACAGCTGAGACCGTGTACGACATCCTGTCCCCAGCGGCGCCCATCCCCCGCTCCCTGCAGGACAAGCGCTCTGTGCGAAGGCTACGAAAGGGCCACCAGCCCGCTGACCTCCGGGAGGGTGTGGCGAAGGCCTATGACACAGTTCGAGAGGTGCTAATCCCGTGCCCTCCCCCCCAGCCCCACACCCACCTCCCCACCCAAAGCCCTACACTGACCTCCAACCTCCGCAGGGCATCCTGGACACGGCTCAGACCATCTGTGATGTGGCTTCTCGGGGCCACGAGCAGAAGGGGCTGACGGGCGCCGTGGGGGGCGTGATCCGCCAGCTGCCCCCAACCGTGGTGAAGCCCCTCATTCTAGCCACGGAGGCCACGTCCAGTCTGCTCGGAGGGATGCGAAACCAGATCCTTCCTGACGCGCACAAGGACCACGCTCTCAAGTGGCGCTCGGACGAAGGCCAGGACTGAGCACCGGGCGCCCTGGACCCAAGGGCGCTGCCCCCCATGTCGCCCAGCCAGCCCTGGTGGTGCCTCGGCTCCTGCGCCTCCCCAGACTTCTGGCCCACAGCCAGGCGGGCCCTCGGGGAAGGACCTGGAAGGACCCTGGCTGGCCCACCCTGCCAATCGCTGTGAGAATGAGGCCTCCTTACCTGGGGCCTCGGCCCCGTCTCTGCACTTTTCCTCTGGGGAGAAAGGACACTGCCTCCACCACTACCTGGGCCCACACTGCCGCCTTGTCCCAGGACGGAGGCTTTTGGACCCTCAGACCCCAACTCCACTCAGCCAAGTGTCTTTCTGTGTCTGGGGGGAGGTAGGGGACAGACACTGTGTGGTTCAATGTTATTTTTAAGCTCCTTGAGCGTGTGGGTCAGTATCTGCATGACGTGGAATAAACTGTCCCCACCGCCAGCCCCTTGTCCTGTGTTCCTGTGCTGCCTCAGCCTCAGCCTTGACCTTGGCTCTCACCCACATCCCCACTTCTGTACCCAGCAGCTCCCATGTTACCACCAGGGGTCACCACACCCACCCAGCAGGTTGAAACTGGCCCCCAGCTACCTGTCTGCCCCTGCAGTCCTTCCCCCGACTGCCCGGCCTCTGCGCTGTGCTCTGCCATTCCTGGCCCCACTTCTGTGTGGCAGGAGCTGAGTGAAGTGGGGGAAAAGGAGGCCTGGAGCCCACCTCACCCAGACCGTGTTTCTTGGCTCTAACCCAGCAAGAGCCCAGGATCCAGCCTTACCTAGGGCCGGGTGTGAGGGGACAGCTAGAAGACACTGGACCAGAGCAAAGGGTCAGGTTGTGGGCTGCCCCACGAAGGTTTCCCTGACCATGTGGTCTGAGGCTCACGCTTGGTCTCTGAGCTGCAGGTCCCTCCTGGTAATCCCTACCCAGGGACCCGAGGGAGGGTCTGTCAAGGCCATTCGTGGAAGGCTGCGCCCTCTGGAGGCTGCGCGTGCCATCCCTAGCAGAAGGCTTTTCAAGGGACCGGAGCCTCTGCCCTAGGGTCCCAGCTCCAGGGCACTGGATGAGGAGGGGCGCTGGGGGTAGCCCTGGCTAGCAGGGGTCCTGACGGGCATTTGCACGGAGACTTACGTGGGGTAGGGAACATGCCCATTGTAACCCTCCCCACACATACCTTGCTTCTTCCAAACAAGAAGGGGCCGATCTGATCACGCCCCACCGCAGTAGCTCCCCAGTAGCACTGCACTGAAGCAGGTATGCCTGTGGGGAAACTGAGGCTCAGGTTAAGAGGCACAGACTTAGAGACCTCACCTGCTGGGGTCATCTGCAGACCTCTCGGGTGAGCAAAGCCCCCCCCCATCCCCTCTGTGTCCTTGCTGCCCCCTTTGCATCTGGGCACCAAATGAACAGAGCGGAAGTTTTGTCCAGGTGGATCCTGGGTGTCCTGGCTGCCCATGGTCACCTGGGGCCATAAGCCAACAGAGGGGGAGGGGGAGTGGAGGAAGGCAGGCCAGGGTCTGATACCACCAGAAGGGACGGATGGGGGCCCAGCCTGATGCTGCCTAGAAGCGCCCCACCCTGCCTGGGCACAGTCCAGCGTTCCATGCCCTTCGAACCACACTTGTGATTCGTATTGACAGGCAGCAGGATAATCATTAACCACCGCCAGGGGCTGGGCCAACGGCTCAAAAGGCACTGGGCCCAGGGCGTCCCCACTTCCTCCTTGTGCCCCGAGGGCCAGCCAGGCACCCAGGTAAGAGCCTGCCCAGGCAGTCAGACCCTTACAGCCCCTCGGCCCCAGGGCTCTCCTGAGCCTAGCCTCTTGCTGCAGGGGCTCCAGCCCTTCTGAGAAAGAAAGGAAAGGGCCCAGACAGCTGCTGGGTGACCCAAGCAAGTCCCTTCCAACCCTGGGCCCCCATTTTCCCTGTGAGATGAGGGGGTCTGCAGTCCTGCTTAGGCGGCCACCACCACTGCCTCCACCAAGCCTGGCACCTGGCCTTGCCTGGGCGTCCTTGGGAGGGCCTTCTGGGCTCCGGTGGGTGGGAGGTGTCACCTGCTCTGGTGTCTTCATTTACAGGCCTGTCCTCCTGGGCAAAGGACTCCTGCCCAGTTACCTCCCATCCCAACCTGACTGCATCCCAAGAGGAAGAAGGCCACTTCAGAGAAGTTGCCAGACAGGATGGACCTCAAGGCCCTGCTCTGTGACCTTGGACAGCCTCTTTTGCCTCCCTGGCCATTTCCACTGCCGGGAGAGGGGGGCATGGCCCAAGTCCACTCTCAAGGCTCAGAGCCCCAGGTCCCCCTCCTCTCTAGAAGTTTTGGGTTCTCCACAATGTCCCCTAGGTGGGTAGGACTAGCATTGGAACCTGTCACTGAAACCTCTTGGGCCAGATCCCGTCTGGGGGGTGGGAGGGTGGGTGAGAACACATTTGGCCGTGGAAAAGTCTGCTCCTCTGGGGGTCCTGGGCCAGCTCAGGAACCACAGCCAGCAGCCCCGACCATTCCCCACAGCAGGGATGGAACTGAAGCTGGAAGGGAGGGCGGCTTCCCACCAGCCAGGGCCAGGGGGCAGGACAGGCCTCGAAAGCCCCAATTTGCATGTGAGGAACCAGCAGCCACTCAGAGAGGTTAAGCCACGTGCTCAAGGTCACCCAGCTCCCAGACCCCTGCAGGCCCGTGTTGTTCCAGATGGTGGTTGATCACAGCCCTGTTCTTAGCATTCTTCCAGCAGGGTTGTCTGTCAGCATCTTTTCAAGTTCCCTGTTCTCCCCCTTCCTCCCCCCTTGCCTTTCTCTGTCACTATTTGTCTGTCCCTTGCCAGTTCTCTCCTGTTCCACATCTGCTTCTCTCTTGGCCTCTCTGCTTCACTCTCCTACTTTCTGTGCACACCCCCCCCCGCACCCCCACCCCTCTCAGTCTTGCCTCCAGCTTCTCATCTGGGGCCAGCCCCAGGAATCTGGGCAGGCAGTGGTCCCTGGAGATGGACAGATGCCCTCGCTGTCCCTCTGCCCTGTGGCTGTGGCAGGAAGGGTGGGCAAAGGGCAGAGGGTGGAGGCCACCGTGGCCCAACCTGGAACTGGGGCTCAGCTCTGGTTGGGAAAGAAAGGAGGGAACAAGGAACTTGGGGACAGAGGGCGTGGGGGTGGCAGAGTGGGCAAAGGCTGCCCGGGAGCTGTAAATCTAAGCCACTCCCGGCTTTATGAGCGGAGCTGGGGCTGAGGCTGGACTTCGCCCACAGAAGGAGGCTGGTGCGGGGACTCCAGGTGTGCGCCCGGATGATAAGGACCCTCAATAAAAAGAAAATGGACCTGGGGTCACGAGGACCCAGGAAGCCCTGATGGTTGGGCATGAGGTCCTCGCCACACGTCGGCCCGGGGGAGATGCCAGGACGGCAGGGCCCAGGCCTCCAGTCGGTTCCCACCCCCTGTAACAGCAACTCCATGTGGAAGTGCCCGCTGGTTCCAGTGGGGCTGCTGTTATCGGGGACGGGGGCCAGTGCCCGCGGAGGAGGAGAGGCGGCCGCTGCCCTGCAGACTGGCAAGGACCTCCACAGCCACGCTCCCAGGCCCAGGATGGCCAAGGGCGGTGGGCCGTCAGCAGGCTGCTGAGACCGAGTGCACAGGGCTCTGACCTATGAATTGACAGCCAGTGCTCTCATCTCCCCTCTGGCTGCCAATTCCATAGGTCACAGGTATGTTCGCCTCAATGCCAGCCGCCAGGACCTGCGGGGGAAGGGATGGGGCTGGGGGTACCCAAAGGCCAATGAAGACTTGGTACCCCAGTGCAGCAGTCAGGCCCAACTCCCTCCTGTCTCCTTCCTACCTTTCCATTTCCCCTCCTGTGAGCCTGTACTGCTTTAGGTCCGCACCTATATATGGACTCTTTGTGGCAAGCCTCTGTGCCTTACCCTTGTTGTTCCCTCTGCCTGGAACACCCTTCCAGCTTTTTTGGGGGGTTGGGGGGCAGGTTCACACTTACTATTCCAAGCTCTGCCCAGGCATTTGCTGCCTCAGGAAGCCTTCCTGAAGCCCACTTGATCCCAAATGCCCACCTGGGCACCCCTAGCACCCTGCATTTCCCCAGAGGACTGAACTCCCCCAGTGTTTCCATCCTCCCCACCACCTGGGAGCGCAGCTCCTAGCCCAGGCCAGGCCCAGATGCATGTTCAATAAATGTCTGAACAGATCCTAAGCTTTCTTCGCGCACCCCAAGGAAGCACCACCAATGTCCTGCGTGGCCAAGAGGGGCCAAGGGCCCTGGGTCCCAGTCTGTGTCGGAACTCCCTGCAAGACAAGGACCCAGAGCTGCCTCCCCTCCACTCACCCCCTTCTTCCTCTCCCTCTCCGCCCCAGACCTCGCAGGCTCCCCACCCCCTGGCTTTTATACAATGCAGTTCTGGAAACATTCTCATTTGAATAAAAAGGTTTCTGCTGCTAAAATGTAAACTTTTCAAACCTGGAAACGTAGACCTAAGAATGAAGTTCAAATTGCATAATAATAGGAGCCGGTTCTTGCCCCCTCTCTGTGCACTGAGCACTTGCACACATCCGGCACCGGGGTCAGCTCAATGACCTCGCAAAGCCACCCTCGAGCCTGTTCCGGAGATGGAAACACGGACTTGTAGAGGGGGCGCATCTTGCTAAAGTCACAGAGTAGGGCCGCCTGGGGGGCTCAGTTGGTGAAGCATCTCCCTTCGGTTCTGCTCATGATCTCAGGGTCCTGGGATCGAATCCTGCATCCGGCTCCCTGCTGAGCAGGGAGGCTACTTCTCCCTCTCCCTCCTCCGCTCCCCCTGCTGTGCTTTCTCTCTCTCTTTTTGTCAAATAAATAAATAAACAAATAAAATCTTAAAAAACATAATAAAGTCACAGAGTAGTTAAACCTCTCTCCACGGACTAAGCATCCAGCCACCCTCTCTGGCCCTTGTGACAGTCACTTTTCCCAGTGTGGCTTTGCTCACACCGCCCTATCTGCTCCGGATCCCTGGGCCACCACCTCTACTGGGCCCTGCCCAGATGTTCCTCCCCTGACCTCAGGAGCTGCTCGCCTCCACTGCACCTCTGCTCTGGGGACCTCTCCCACTGCCCCCTCATCTTATCCCTGCAGGGCCGAGAGCTCTGTGCATTTATCTTCTCTCGGTGCTGGCCTGAGCCTCCTCCAGGGCAAAGTCCTTGATCCAGTCCTCCCGCCTGCCCCATCCCCCACCACCCCAGCATAGTAGGTGCTCTGGATACACTGGAGCCGAAGATACAAGGAGCTGAACTCTGACCCTCTTGGGGCTGTCAGGCCCCAGGCCCGGCAGCCTGCCCTGCCTTGGACGTCCGCCTCCATCAGTTTCTACAGACCCTCCCCCAGCTCCAGTCCCAGCCCCCCAGCAAGGCAGACCCAGCTGCCTCGGACTGGCTCCTTTCTCTGCACTGACCTGTGGCCGTTTCCCGACAGGCCGTGGGCCTCTGCCCATCTTGCCTCGCCTGCCTCCTGCTCCCACTCCCTCCTGAGCCCTCCAGGACACCTGCTGCTCACTGTCCCATTCCCTGGCTCCCACGATGTTCTGTGAGCTCTGTTAGAGTCCCCATCACGGCCACCAGCAACGCCTAGGCCTAGCTATTCCCGCCCAACTTGTGAGCGCCGGGGAGCACCCGCCACCGACTTTCGGTTTCCTGTATCCTCAGACGGGCACAGAGGAGCATTTTCGTAAATGCACACTGCAGGACCGACCAATGCACGGATGAAGACGGCTGGGGGAGGCAGGTGTCCCGTGGGGGAGGGTCGGCCGGCGCTGGCAGGAGGGAGGCCCTCAGTAAATGCCAGCTGTCTGCTTCATCACCATCGCCACACGTCTGTGAAAGGACAGGATGCCGACCAAGTGTCCAGAGAGGATACGCAAATTCACTGTTCCAACAGCAAAGAAAGGCCTCTGCGGGAGGAACGGTCGGAGGACAGCGGCTCTGACTGGGGAAGTCTTCCTGAGAGGTGAGTCTGCGACCAGCTTTTGCTGAGGTGGATCCTAGGAGTAGGGGGTGAGCACTGGAGGAGGAGGGAATAACGGGGAAAGGTGCAGAAAGAAGGAGGCATGGAGGCTGGGGGCAAGGGGGGTGCTTTCTCTTCGGCAAGCCTCACTCCCTACAGCCACCACCAGGGGGTGCCCTGGGCCGCGTGCCTTCCTAGCTGGGTGGGGCCCGACTGCCCCATCCTCCTCCCCACCTCGGGAGTCCTCCCCAGCCTCTCCATGAGCACCCCCCCCCCAGGTCCCCTCCAGGCCCTCACAGAGGTCAGTCAGTGCCCTTAACGCAGTGGCGGGTCCCAGGCACTCAGGGCGCACCTGGCACAAAGTGGGGGGCTCCCTGCCGGGACTCTTGCAGCTGCTATCTGTGTATAAAACATAAGCGGATAGTGTATATTTATATAATTATAAAGTAAGTCCCTGTGTAGCTACCGCTCAAAAGAGAAAATCTCTGGGGACGCCTGGGGGCGCGCAGTTGGTTAAGCTTCCGACTCTTGATCTCCGCTCAGGTCAGGGTCTCAGGGTCCTGGGATCAAGGGGGGGGGCTCGCTCTGCAGGGAGTCTGCATAAATTCTCCCTCTTCCTCTGCCCATCCCCCAGGCTCGCTCACGCTCTCTCTCTTCCAAATATATAAATAAATCTTTAAAAAAAGACGAAGAAGAAGAAAGAAAGAAAGAAAGAAAGAAAGAAAGAAAGAAAGAAAGAAAGAAAGAAAGAAAGAAAAAATCTCCGTGCTGCCGAGCTCCCAAGTGTCCTCCCAGGTGACCCGTCCCAGGTAAGCACAATGTCCTTTACGATCATCGCTTCGGCGCCCTTCCCTGCCGTTCACCACCCGTACGGGGCCTACAACCATACGTGTTCGTTTTGCCTGCGTTTGTTGTTGTTGTTGTGTTTGTTATCCGAGCGGAGCCCTGCCGCTGGGCCTGGCTGTCCCCAGGAGGTGGCCCGGCCCTAGATCGCTCGCATTCATTCCGGGCTGGGCGGCATTCCGATGTCTGAATAGAAAACAGTTGGTTTCTCCATTGTACTATCAGTGGACTTGGGCCCTGCTGGGTCGGGCCCCGGGCAGCAGATGCAACACTGGCCCAGGCGCCTCGTGCCTGAAGGAGGAGCACCTAGTGACAGGTGTGCTTTTGGTTTTGACAAAACAAAAAGTTGCAAGAAAACACAACGAACAGCCATCTACCCTTCACCTGGATTCACCAACAGTAGTTACGGTTTTGCAACATTTGCTTTCTCTTTCTCTTTCTCTCTCACACGCTCGAATTTCCTCTGACCCATTTGAGAGAAGGTTACATAGGTTATGACCCTTCACCCTTAAATATTTCAACATGTATCCCACCCCCCAAAATGACATCTCTTACACAATCAGCGTACAATTACCAAATTTAGGCCTGACAACAGTGAAGCAATACTGTGATCGAACATGCCATCCACTTTCTTTTTTTGTTGTTTTCTTAAAGATTTTATTTATGTATTTACTTGAGAAAGAGAGAGAGAGAGTGAGGGAGCAGGGGGAGGCTCAGAGAGAGAGTGAGGGAGAGAATCTCAAGCAGGCTCTGTGCCGAGCATAGAGCCCGACCCAACCTGGGGCTCCATCCCCCAACCCTGAGATCGTGACCTGAGCTGAAACCAAGAGTCGGATGCTTAACCCACTGGGCCACCCAGGCGCCCCTGCCATTCCCTTTCAAATGTCACCAGCTGTCCCAGTGAACGGAAATCAGACCTCACATGCGGTCACCAGGTCCCTTCAGCCTTCTTTAGTCTGGAACTGTCCTCAGCCTTGTTTTGTTTTTCAAGATCTTGACATTTTTGAAGAGTATAGGCCAGCTGTTCTGTAACATGTCCCTCAGCTTTTGCCCCCCTCCCTAAAGAAAATCAAATATGTCCATTATATCAAATTTGAGGAATATAGAAAAGTCAACAAAAATTGCCGCAGGTCCTATGATGCAAGCATAGCCCTGTAGACATTTCCTGTAATCACTTAAGTTCCTGACTTCGTTGTTCTCTGCACTCTGTACATTAACTCATTTACCCCTAGAGGTAGGTGCTTTCCTTACAGCTGGCCTGAGGGACCTCAAGTCTCCCGGAAGATCACACAGTTGGTAGGACTTGAACCTGACCCTGTACTTGGCCCTTATGCTACACTGCCTCTTGACAGTGGCTGGGCGCAAGTGGGTGGGTCTCAACCTTCTATTGACATTTGGGGCCCGAGCCGGAGAACTCTCCGTTGGGGGCCGTCCTGTGCATTGTAGGGCGGTAAGAGGCATCCCTGACTCCGGCCCGCTAGGTGCAGCAGTGCTCCCCAAGCTGTGACCGCCAAGAATGTCCCAGACATTGCCAGATGTTTCCTGAGGAGCCAAATCACCTCAGTTAGGAACCCCGTCTGTGTGTGTGTGTGTGTGTGTGTGTGTGTGTGTGTGTGTCTAGCAGGGCAGCACTGTGTTCAGTAAACCAATCTGCTTTCTCACTTATTGACTCCACGATCACTTTTAATTTCCTTCGTTTCCTTCTCACCGCTGGTTGAATGGCCACCAGGTGTTGCCAATCAAATAAATCGTCAGTTGACCAAAAGACACATCCATTGCGACAGTAGTCTTCCCACCGCAAACTTAGTGGCTCAGAACAAGCTCATGCTTCTGTGGGTCAGAAGTCCAGAGCCCCAGATGCTGAAATCTGGCGTTAGCCTGGCTGAGTGCTCCGCTGGAGGCTGAGGGGTGGAGGGGATCTCCTTCCATGCTTGTTCTTACTGGCCCTTGGCAGGGACTGGGATTCCTTGCCCGTCGTCAGCTCTCAGCTCCTAGAGGCCACCACACTCCTTCCCCGTGGCCACCCTCCATCTCCGGCAGCCAGCAATGGCACACTGAATCCTTCCTGTGCTTTGAATTCCTGACTTCCTTCCTCTGCCAACAGCTGGAGAAAACTCTGCTTTTCAAGAGCTCATGTGATAGGTCAGGCCACTGGGAGAATCTCCTATCTAAAGTCAACTGTGAGGGGCGCCTGGGTGACTTAGTTGGTTGGGTGTCTACCTTCGACTCAGGTCATGATCTCAGGGTCCATCGGGCTCCCGGCTCAGTGGGGAGCCTGCTTCTCCTTCTCCCTCTGCCTATCCCCCTGCTGGTGCTCTCTCTCTCAAATAAATAAATAAAATCTTTTTTAAAAAATAAAATAAAATAAAAATAAAGTCACCTGTAGGGGTACCTGGGTGGCTTAGTTAAGCATCTGTCTTTGGCTCAGGTCATGATCCTGGGGTCTTGGGATCAAGCCCCCTGTTGGGCTCCCTGCTCAATGGGGAGTCTGCTTCCTCCTCCGCCTCTGCCCCCCCTTCTCATGTACACAAGCTCTCTCTCTCTCAAATAAATAAATAAAATCTTTAAAATAAATAGATACATAATACATACACACATACATACATAAAGTCAACTGTGCCATTGAACATGACCTCTCGCAGAGTAAACCCAGTGTAGTCACAATTGCAGGCCCTATACCAGGTGTGTTCACCAAAGTGGGAAACACGGGGTACAGCTCAGAATTCTGCCTACCATGATTAGTAAATGGCGGGGGGGGGTGTTTTAGGGCGAGGTCTCAGAACCAAGTGGCTGGAGGCCAGGCTAACTGAGCGGGAAATGGAGGCTCGATGCCAGCTCTGAAAGGGTCCTGCCGCACCCCTGCCCTTGGACAAATCCCAACATGTATTTCTGGGAGCAAACATGGAGCATGGGCAGGCCTGGGTCCTCTCATCTCCCCAGCTCCCAGTCCCTTTTCAGATGACCCCTTTTCTTTGCCCGTACTTAGGGCAGGATGAAGAAGACACAGGTCAGAGGAATGTTCCAGCTGGGCTGAAAGGGATGTGAGAGACTGACTCTTGGCAGAGTAGGTCACCCGGGGCAGTTGCATGGACCACCCCGCTCAGTGGGACTTTCATGGAGACCGACATGGGGAAAGGAGGAGGGAGCTGTAGGTCAGCAGGGGGGCCTGGAGGATGGTGTTGGGCACAATGTCTGACCCCCACTGAGGTGTGGGTGTGAGGGGCTGGGCCAGAGGCCAGAGGAGCTGGGCTTGTGCCCCGGCAGGCAGTCACGTGTGACTCCCTGTTGGGCACAGAATTGCTCCCCAGCCCCCAGCCTGTGAGGCCCGTGGAGAGGCTAAGGGTAGCCCCCCACCCCCTGCCACGGGGAAACAGGGGCTCGAGGCTATGGTGAGGGAGTCAGCCAGAAGAGAAAAGCATGCCTGGAGGGGATGTGAGAAGGACTGTGGCCTACACTCACACAGGTGGGGCTACCCCTGCAGTCGCTCAGGCAGCAATATCTGAGCCCCTCAGGTGTACCCTCCGGCTGCTGAGACCAAACCTCCAAATCTCTTGTCTTGTCTCTGACTTTGCCACCAGGCCTGGCAGCCTCTGAACTGGCCAATGGCCTCCTCGCGTCCCCCGTGGCCCCTGCTGACCTCAGCATCTTCCTGCCATTTCTCCTCCTGCACCCTCCATTTCCATCCGTACAGAGTAAGGAGACCCCAAGACCCTGCCGAAGGACCCCGATCACATCACTGCAGAAGGCAGAATTGTCACGTGCTGAATAAGAGACGACCTCCCATGGAGTCCCCCAGCCCCGTGTGTCCACAGCAAGACCTGGAGGGCAGCTCGGGGGTGGTGCCTGAGCTCTCCCGGGAGTTTAGGGTAAACACTGCACCCCGAGCTCAGCTGCAGCTCCTGCCTTGGCGGCCCTTGCAAGATGGGGCGCTGGGAAGCCCAGCCGTGGGTGGAGGGCCTACCACAAGCGTTCAGGCTTCTGCGGCTCAGCTCTGCGAAGCACTCTCGGTCGATATGCAGGCTGGGGCCCCAGGCTGCAGAGCTTACGGGTAGCGTTCACGCCGGCCTGCACCTGGGAAGGAAGTCCTGGAAACCCTCCCCCTCTGGGTGGCCACTGGCCCGACCTCAACCTTGCAACTTCAAGATTGGAGCGTGGACAGGACAATGGTAAGATTCCAAAGGCCCGGCTTCTTATTCAGCCCAAGGCACTCACCACCCCTGGGCCTTGGGCTCTTTTCATTGAGATGTGAAAGCAGAGATCCCCAGCAGCCCTGACACTCTGTCACCTCCAAGCTGGGCCTATGGCTACCGCTGGACACCTTCGGAGGCCCCTGGAGCACTGCAACTGTCGCCAGGACCCTAGCCCCATGGCCACGGGCACTGCTATGTCCCTTCAGGAGAGAGGCTTCGCGGGGTGCAGGGACCCCAGACTGCAGAGGAACAGACTCCCCCCCTTTCTTTACCTTGGTTTGACAAAACTTACCTGTTGGCCAAATCTATTCCTCCTGACTGCAAGAAAAGCTGTGTCTACGCAGACTTTCTTAGTAGGGAGAATGAACCACTCCTCATCCCAGGGACAAACCTAGGTGTTTGTGGCTTTTCCCAGCCTGACACTTCTGCCATATTTGGACAAAAGACTGTTTTTTTCTTTTTTTTTTAAGTTGTTTTTAGGGGCCTTGTACATAGACCCTTCTGCAGACCAGGCCGTTACGGGACTGAGCAGATCACCTGGGAAGCAGGTAAGACTTTCCGCCCGACAGCAGTCTCTCGAGACCTGGAGAATAAGGCCCGGTTGTGCAGGTGTGTGTTTCTGAATTTGAAAGACGGAAACACTAGGAGTGGAGGATGAGGGCCTCATTTCCACAAGAAAGGAAAATATTTGAACTCTTCCTTAGTCTTTTGTCAGGGGTCTGGGCAAAGACAGAAAGTAAAACAGAGAAACTAAAAGTGAAATGCTTCACTTATGTTTTACAAAACTCCCACCGAAGAGAATCTACCCGGCTCCAACATCAAAAAAGAGAATTAGGACATTTTCATGACCTGGGAATCGGTAGCTTAGGAAGCTGCCCAGGACCCAAGGGCCAACTCCATGAAACTGGGGAAACTAATTTCTGCCCCCTTGAGCCTCATTGAGGGAGAGAGATCCCTTCTTTCAGTCCTTTGCGCTCCTTGGAGAAAGTCAGGGGGCCATATAGAACAAACAGGGGCTGAAGTTTCATGTATAAATAACCCAGGAACATTCTGTTGTTTTCACTTTTATTGGGCTGGCTATTCCCAGCACAGAGGACTCTGGGGAGATGTGAAGACCATGGCGGGTCACCGTGAACGCTGACGAGAGGGAGCTTCCTGAAGCCTCATTCAGGCCACTGAACAACCACCTCTTTCAGGAGCCTCAGCCCCGAGCCCTTCCCTGGAACAGCCCAGAAACTGCGTCTCCGGGGTGGACCCGTCAAAGCGCCATGGAGGAGGCAAGTCCTTTGGCTTCTAAGGCTGGCCCAGGAAGTCTGGACTGGGCCCACCCAGGGCCCCTGATCAGCAGCTGGCACACAGCCTCTGGTGACAGCCCTGCCCAGGAGTTCTCAATATGTTCTTGTGAGGAGCCCACCAAGAAAAGAGGCTTGTGCCTTCTGATTTTCTGGTATTGATGAAAAGAATGCTAATGAAATCCCGAATAAAAGCAGTAAGTCAGAGACCAAAGAATGCAGACAGGGCTTTCCAATGATTAGGGAGGCAAAGTGGGGAGGGGAAGGCAATCTATTAAACATTCTCTTTCGTCAGAAGGGACTGAAGCCTGATCCTACAAGGAGTGGGCGATCTAAACTCCCCTTCTGCCCTCTCTGGCTCCCATTTGACCCAGGTCCCTGAAGAACTCTGCTCATTCTCAGATTTGAGTTCCTGCCTCCATCCCACATCTCCCAGAAGCCAGAAAGTTGGACATGAGGCCTTCAAGTTCTTAGGTGCATTTTAGCTCTACCTAGGAGTCTCCCCACACCCTCACTGTGCCACCACACCCCCACCCCCTCCTCCTACACTTCCGTGTCCTGATACTGGTTACCTAACAATCACAGTCCCCAAAGCTCTGACATCACCCACTGAAGATTCTCACCAGCCTGGACAGTCAAGGGGGCCAATGAGTGGCCAGGAATAATGGCGGGGGAATGAGCCTAATGGAACAGCCAGGAACTGGTAAGGGGGGCCCACAGGGCAGAGTAAAAGAGGGCAACTGGTGGTGGCCCTGACAGGAAAGCAGAAGTATTTGGGTTTTTTAATTTCCCCTAAGTTCCCACAAGATTTCATTGTTGCCCCACATTTCCCCTCCTCCCCACATAGGGAATTTCCCGATTTCACTTCCTCAAAACTCAGGTGGCCAGAAGGCCTCAACTTCCTTTGTACCCCCACCCACCCTCGCACAGATGCAGCCCCCTCAGAGAGGTCATTTCTTCTCCCCTCGTGTCATATGTCCTATGTGTCCTCCACTGCCGTGTCCCTCTTCCAATCCCCAGCCCCACCTGCCTGCGGGGAGCTCAGGCCTCTTGGTGCTGGTCAGGTTTTCCCCAGGGACCACTTATTCCCTCCCCATTTTTCTTTCCCCAGTCACCAGCCGAACGTTCCACTCCCCACCCTCCTCTACTCCCTCTCCCTCTCCCAGAGCCGATAAAGACGACGGGCAGGAAGTAGTTTCAGGGTTAAGCAGGGGCGAGGAGGAGGCAAGAAAGGGCAGCTCAGACGCGACCCCTCCACCCCCCTCGGGGTCCGCCGATACTTCCGGGGATTCCGAGCCAGCGGGGGAGGGAGGACCGTTCGTGGGGGAACTGCGGGTGGGGCGCGCAGCCGGGGAGCTGGGCGTCTAACTGGGCGTCTCGCGGATGTCGGAAGGCACGTAAACTCCCGGACCTCTGCGCGCCGGGCTCTCGCTTCCCGCCTTCCCAACCGCAGCACTTGCGCTAGCGGCCCCACCAAGGGAGGGGCGAAAACAGGTGCGGTTGCCACGGCACCCGGGCCAGGGGCAGAGAGCAGGGCGAGCGGCGCTCGCGATATTTGGAATCGGCCAATGGGAGGCGGGGGAGGGGAGGACGTGGCGCGGGGGTCGCGGGCGGGGCTCCTTCCTCCCCGGCCCTTTTCGCCGCGGCCGGGCGCGGCGGCGGCGGCGGCGGCGGGCG
>NC_048233.1:83660973-83689533 GCF_002007445.2 Ailuropoda melanoleuca | reverse complement strand
CCTGCGCAGTGCGGGCCAATCCCCGCCCCCTGCCCCGCCGCCCCTCCGCCGGCCGGCCGGGCCCCGCCTCGGCTCCGCGCCCTCGCCCTGCTCTCAGCCGCCGCTCTGCCCCGCAGCAGCTAGCCCCGTCCCCGGCAGCATGTTCAGCTGGGTCAGCAAAGATGCCCGCCGCAAGAAGGAGCCGGAGCTTTTCCAGACGGTGGCCGAGGGGCTGCGGCAGCTGTACGCGCAGAAGCTGCTGCCCCTGGAGGAGCACTACCGCTTCCACGAGTTCCACTCGCCCGCGCTGGAGGACGCTGACTTCGACAACAAGCCCATGGTGCTCCTCGTGGGCCAGTACAGCACGGGCAAGACCACCTTCATCCGGCACCTGATCGAGCAGGACTTCCCGGGAATGCGCATCGGGCCCGAGCCCACCACCGACTCTTTCATCGCGGTCATGCACGGCCCCACCGAGGGCGTGGTGCCGGGCAACGCGCTCGTCGTCGACCCGCGGCGCCCCTTCCGCAAGCTCAACGCCTTCGGCAACGCCTTCCTCAACAGGTACCTGCCCCTTGCCCCGAGGAGGGGGGGCAGAGGAGGACCCCCGGGGCCGCACTCGGGTCTGGACCCTACTGCGGCCGCGGCCCACCCCCACCCCCTTTCCATCGTCCTTTGTCTTCGAGGCCCCAGCGAGCCCCTCGGCGACCGCTCCCTGGGACAAGGGCCCCTGCCGCTTCGCACCAAAAACCCACCGGAGGGTCTGGGGATGGCTTTCGCCGCCCCCTCCCCCGCTTGTCACCCCCAGAATTTTCCAGATTATCAGTTTTAACTCCCAAACCTTCCCGCAGATCCCAGCCCCACTTCCCTCAGAACCGGGGTCAGCGTTGGGAAGGTGAGAGATTGCTGTCGCCACCTCCTCCCGGTGTAGTCCCGGACTGGGTGCACCGAATTCATTCAAACCAACCCCTTTCCCCCTCCTTCCCTTCAAGTGGCTGCTAAGTGTCATGGAAAAATATGTGAAACTTTTAGTCATTCCCTTTGCTGCTGTGCTGTGCTGTGCTTCCCCTGGGACCGCTGGTTTTGTGTGGGAGGTACAAGGAGGATCTGCTGTGGCCTGCTGAGTTTGGGGGCAGCCCACGAGGTAGCAGACAGATGGAGTGTGAACACTACTCCTCGGGGGTCAGCTGGAAAGGGTCTGTGCTCCCTTAGGGGTTTCAGGAAGCAGCCTCAGTCTGTAGCACTTGGGAGCCCTGGAATGAGATCTGGGCCCTGACTCCCTCACTAGGAGGTTCCTTAACCTGCTTGGGCCTCAGTTTCCCCCATTAGATGGATGAAATCTGCCTCTTCGTGATCCGGGTCACCCTCCCAAGAGTCTAACCCTCATGATGCTGGGAATGAAACACATGGGTCTTCTCTCTACGGAGTCCAGCAGCCAAGTTCACTCTCTCTAAAGGAGCTCAAAGGCTCTCCTCAGTGGTTCTAAAATCCCTGTCCCCACCCCTACCCCCAGGGACGTACCAAAGGACTTCACAGATCTGCCTTTCCTGCCACCCTCCATTCAAGGAGTGACTCCACATGCCTTTCAAAGTCTGTGTCAGGGGAAGAGCCTAGGAAAGAATCCTTGACTCTTGCCTTCCAGGTCTCCGCCCTGTATGATCACATTCCTTTCCAGACACTGTCCAGCCACACGGGGTGAACCAGCTTGCTCCTGATCCAGGCCGGTGGCCACCTACCTCTTCTGTGCACAGAGCTGACTTTTAACAGAGAAGGCAGGCAGACTTCTGTTGTTTTTTTTGCCCCTTTGGGGCATTTAAGCCCGGCCTCCTGTTTTATGATTGATGGCATTTGTGTGTCATGGCTGGAGCTGAGTAAAACGCTTCGTGTGAGAGGCATGGCCCTCTTAGCCTTGAGCCCTCCTCCAGAGAATACCTGTGTCTCAGAATTACTGTGCCCTAAGACGGGCGATTGGCCCAGCCTGTTAGCTGGTGGGCGCCATAGGACCTTGTGCATGGTTTGGCTGCCGTGCTGGAAATGCCAAGCGTTATTAGGTCTTGACTTTCACACAGAACTTTGGGAAGCTAGAAGGAGGGGTAGGTATACCTGTGTCCTTGGGTCTCTGCTTCTGATTGTGAGAGCAGACTGTTTTTAAAAGGAGAAACGTGGTACGTGACCTGTTTCTGACTTTGGAGACCTAAAGTTTCAGAGTCGGAAGGAATCATAGACATCATCTAGGCAACCCTGATCTCGGTGGTTCTGGAAGCCCCAGCTCGGAAGGCTCTGCTGATTTGCCAAGCTCAACCTTAATGCAGCACCCTGACTGGCCTTTACGCATCCGGTTACCACCTACTGCTGCTTCTGCCCAGGGAAAAAAGCACAGGTCAGGGATGCTGGGTCCAAGACAGACACTCCGATGATGTTGGTGCCACAGGATTCAAGAACCACACTTCTATTTCCTTTTTTTTTTTTTTTTAAAGTAGGCTCCACACCCAGCATGGGACTTGAACCCATGACCCTGAGATCAAGAGTCGCATTCTCTACTGACTGAGCCAGCCAGACGCCCTGGATCTTCCTCTTGCCACTTCATCTCCAGAGGGTGCTCGATCACTTACAGCCCTGCCAAAAGGGGCCTTGTCAGCCGAGGGTCAGAGGGCCACTGATTTGCACTGGAGCAGGGGCCCCAAGCTGTGTCAGCCTGTGGAGTACACGGAGTGCCGGCCGTCTAGCCAGGGCATACAAAGGGGGCTCTTCTCTGGCTGACACAGCCTCTATTGGCAGTTTAAAGAGACCCATTGAGTCATGAACTTGACTTTCTGCCCTTTTTACCCTAAGTGGCTGCTTTAAGGCTAAAATCCAATGGAGCAGACCAAGGCAGGCTGCAGTTAGGATGTCCTAAGAGCATCTTGTGAAAACTGACTGTGTGGCTGGCACCAGCCACTTGAGGGGCGAGATGCAGACGGTGCGTCCTTGGTGGTGAGAAATGAAACGGCTGCGACTGTACTGCTTGCTCCTTTGTTTCCCACCAAGCTCGCTGGGCTCTGTGGGGCATCTCATTTCTGGGCCTTACTGATGTTAGCTTGCTCACAGGTCTCCTTTACAAGGTGGTTTTATGTATTGTTACTTCCCAGAGCCTGTTCTAGTTCAGGTTCTTTTATTTTTATTTTTTTTTTAAAGATTTTATTTATTTATTTGTCAGAGAGAGAGAGCACAAGCAGGGGGAGCAGCGGGCAGAGCAAGCAGAGGGACAAGCAGACTCCCTGCTGAGCAAGGAGCCCAATGTGGGGCTCGATCCCAGGACCCTGGGGTCATGACCTGAGCCGAAGGCAGATGCTTAACCAACTGAGCCACCCAGGCGTCCCTACTTCAGGTTCTTTTAATTTGGTCTGCTCTCCGTGACCCTTCCCTAGCAGGAGCCCCAGGTCCGGCGTGCCGGTAACCAGGGCGTGCATGCTCTGCTGCTGGCAGCGGTGAGGACCGGGTCCAAGGTCTGCGGGTCAGCTGGTTTTGCTCCATTGTGCTTGCAGGCAACACCCCTCACCCTGGCCAGCTGCTCCTGGCTTGGCCACTGGTCACTTGTGGGGGGGTAGGGCCAAAAGGAGAACCTTATCGGCTCAGATTCCTCCTCACAGTTGGAAAGGCAGCTTTAAGCCTGCATCCTACAGACAAAGGGTCAGTATTTTCTTTGCACACAATGTCTTTTTCAGAGAGGTTTTTAAAGGAGCCTTTTCTGTGTCCAGTAAAGAATCTCTGCTATCAGTTGGGACAGCCCCTTGCTGTTCTGTGCTGTTCTAAGCTCAGTGGGAACTCAGGCACACACGGCTAAGTCCTGGCTCAGGAGTTGCCAGCCTGTCCCTGGCTTCATTCGTTCCTCCTTGGCCTGCTCTGGCTTTCAGAGAATGGTGTCTGTACTCCCGGCCCTGCCAACCAGCCCGTGTGTCCCTCAGCTTTAACTGCCCCCCCCCCCCCGCCATCCCTTCATCCAAGCAGCTGGGTGGAAGGGGTGGGCTGGTCCCAGCAGCAGTAGGAAAGCCTCTCCTCACCTTTGGTGTGTGGAAATTTAGCCAAGTCCTAGTGGCACCTTTCTGTTTCCCTTCTGGAGTTTGGTGACCTAGGCTCGTGCAGTTTTCACTAACACATCAGCAACTTGAAAGTTGAACTCTTGAACTCCGGGGGAAAAGCTAACGTTAGGGAAATGCTGATTGATGCAGGCCGGTTCGGCTGCTGGTTGGATTCCCAGTGAAGACAATATGAAGTTCAGGGGCGCCTGGGGGGCTCAGTCAGTTAAGCAGCTGCCTTCGGCTCAGGTCATGATTCCAGGGTCTGGGGTCAGGCCCTGCATGGGGCTCCATCTCCCTCTGCTCCTCCCCCCTGCTCGTGCTCTCTCTCTTTCTCTCTCTCAAATAAATAAAATTTTTTAAGAAAAGACTACATTAAAAAAGGGGGGGGGCACCTGAGTGGCTCAGTTGGTTGAGCGGCTACCTGCAGCTCAGGTCATGATCCCAGGGTCCTGGGATCGAGCCCCGCATCAGGCTCCTTGCTCAGCGAGGGAGCCTGCTTCTCCTCTTCCCTCTGCCCCTGCTTGCGTGTGCTCTCTCTCGCTCACTCTCTCTCTCAAATAAAAAAAACCTTTAAAAAAAGAAAATAAAAAAGACCATACAGAGTTCAGTGGCCACCTCTGAAAATGCTAGAAAGCCTCCTTTAAATTCCTTGCTTCGGGAAAGGAAGGCAGAGGTGGAGAGGAGGGTGTTCAGAAAGCCCCCCCACCCCCGGCCCGGTCGCTTCTAGAGCAAGGAGAGCTGAGTCTTGACATCTCCCTCCCGGCCCTTGCTCCCGTGCAGGTTCATGTGTGCCCAGCTGCCCAACCCGGTCCTGGACAGCATAAGCATCATCGACACCCCCGGGATCCTGTCTGGAGAGAAACAGCGCATCAGCAGAGGTAAACAGGCTCTGACACAGCCCAGGGTGCCTTCCATCTGCGGTCTGTGACGCGGACCAGACGCTGCCCCCGAGGTCCCTCCCAGCCCAAGTGAGAACCCGTTTTAACATCACCCCATGTCCGTCCAGTGCGCAGAGCCCCGAGCGGGCAGGAGTTCCTCTCTCCCTTGGCTCCCTTTGCTGAGGTTACTAAACGCTGTCCGGGAGAGAGCACAGCCTATTTCGCATGGCTCTCGTGGTTTCCAGCCCCCGGGGCACGCTGGGAAAGAGGGCAGGCTGGCGAGATGGCACCTTGGGCTGCCTGTGAGGTCACGGGAAGTCACTCCGCGTCTGGGCTCCGGGTCCCTCAGCCAGCACTGCTGTTCTCAACAAGCCCTGGCTCCCCTGGGGCTTCCTCACCTTAGTTGGTGTGTGAAAGCCTTGCTTCCTGAGGCCATCTAAATTCCTGGCAGGCCCAGCGGTCTGCGGAACAAGCTGGTGGGAAGGGGAAGCTGCAGGAATTTGTTAAACGTTTAGGGGCTGGTGGACATTCGCAGCCTCCCCGGGGGCAGGGGCTGTGCACGGTGGACTGTTTTTGTGCTGAGTGTTGGTACACTAGGCCCCCCTGGTTGTGTCACCTCCTGTCTCGACTTCGCCAAGCTTTCCTGAAGATCTGGTTCAGGATGAGCCCGAACTGGGTTATATTTCTGCTGCCGGCCCTTTTTGTGGAGGGGCGGGAGCCCTGGGGCCTGAATGCTTACTGGCAGGAGCGTATGGAGCCTGCAGCTGCAAATGTGAAAATGAAAGGAGATCACACTCAGGGGCTGAGGAGAAGCAGCCGGATCTGTGTGTCATTCACTTGCAGATCTTTGCCTTGCCCCTTTCCCTCTGGGCTGCCCAGCATTGGCGAGCTTTGCATTTGAAGCCAACAGCCTGGTATCTGGGGGATGTTTGTCTGCTGTGGTTCCGAGGGGGGCCCTGTTCTTAGTGCTGAGAACCTTGGTTCTTTTTTTTTTTTTTTTTCCAGGCTGTAGGCCCCCCGCCAATAAGGGCTTTCATCAGAGCGTCTGAAACTGCTCTCTCAGTCTGGGTTAAGCTCTTAGGTTCTGTACCCCAGTGATAAAAGACACTCCTGGGAGCTCAAGGGAGCAGCTTTGGGACCCCTTCTAAAAAGACGAGGGCTAGGGGCTCCTGACTGGCTCAGTCTGGGGGGTGTGTGACTCTTGATCTCAGGGTTGTGAGTTCGAGTCCTATGTTGAGTGTAGAGATTACTTAAATAAATAAACCTTAAAAGTAAGGGGTGGGGCGCCTGGGTGGCACAGCGGTTAAGCGTCTGCCTTCGGCTCAGGGCGTGATCCCGGCGTTATGGGTTCGAGCCCCACATCAGGCTCCTCTGCTATGAGCCTGCTTCTTCCTCTCCCACTCCCCCTGCTTGTGTTCCCTCTCTCGCTAGCTGTCTCTATCTCTGTCAAATAAATAAATAAAATATTTTAAAAAAAAAAAAAAGTAAGGGGTGCCTGGGTGGCTCAGTCGGTTGAACATCTGGTCTTTGGCTCAGGTCATGATCCCGGAGCCCTGGGATCAAGTCCCGTGTCAGGCTCCCTGCTCAGCGGGGAGCCTGCTTCACTCTCTACCCCCCACCCCTGCTCTCTCTCTCACTCACTCAAATAAATTAATAAAATCTTTTAAAAAAAAAAACTTTTAAAAATAAAAAAGCGAGGTTGTTTTTCCTTTCTTACTGCTCTTGTTCCAAGCTGGTTTTAAGAAAATGCCTGGTCAGCATTAAAGACACACCCGCAAGGGGGGATTTATTCTTCATTCGCCTCCAGGGCTTCGAGTTATCCTAGAGGGACTTCCTTGGAGGCTTTGTAGTGTTATCTTCGTAATGATCTGGAAGAGTAGGCGGAGGGGCTGCTTCTGACTGGGGCCATGGGGTAGAGAAGGAAGCTACCTCTGGGGCGCGCAGTGCTCCCAGCCCAGGGGTCAGTTGACGTGGGCACGTCTTCGGATAGGGACAGTAGCTCACCAAAAGAAGACTGTCTTCTCAGCAGGCTGTGCTCACTGTGGCCTTCAGAGCTGGGAGTTAAGGCATTTGAGGGAAAGGGCGCAGGGTTCTTGTGACCCCTGCACATCGTCTTGTGAAAGGGAACCCAGAACCACTGTTTTCAGCAGTGCTGTGGAGCCCCTGCGGGGAGGCGCATCTCTCACAATCAGTCTGGGTCCGGAGAGCCCAGCGGGGCGGATGGGCTGGGAGTTTAGGGCTTGCTGCTTTGGGCACCCTGGCCCTGGGTGCTGGGATGTTCCCCCCGCTTCCTTTCCTGGTTGGCGAAAAGGTGGGCAGCGATGTCCAGACCCGCGCTCTCCGGGACGAGCCCCACCGCGGTGCCTCCCTGGGCTGTCCAGGCCGTGGATCGGCAGACACGGTGCGCTTTGACTGGGGGGTGGGGACGCGGCGCGGCGAGGCAGAGACGGCCCTCAAGTTGTCTGTGCAGGCGACAGATAATCGGAGGAGGAGGAGGCCTGCAAGAGACGCCGGGGCTCACCCCTGCTTGCCTGTGCCCCCCTCCAGGTGTGAGATGTGGCCCCTCTCTGTCCTGGGGCAGCCGCACGAGGCCTCCTGTACCCCATCACGGGCAGGAAGGAGGAGTGGGGCTTAAAGATAAGTGCATTGCTCTGATGGGGGGAGGGCTGCCTTCTGTGAAATAGTGAGATCGAACCGATTTTCCTGGACGGTTTCTTTCCCTCCAGAACCCTAGGTCTCGGTTTCAAGTATCTCACGACAAGTGACCAAGTTGGGATTTGCTCTGCAGTATGTGTGGTGTCGGTGTTTTGTCAGCCGGAGAGAGACCGTGGCTCAGTCCCTCTCCGCTGTGCAGGCTGTGGCACCACCTCCGGGGAGGTGGCCGCTAGCTGGACAGGGAAGGGGTGGCCGTCTGCTCGGAGGACCCGCCCACCAGTCATCACAAAGGTCCCGTGTTGCCCCGTCCAGCAGAGGAAGTCAGAGGAGGGCAGTGCGTTCCAGGCTGCCCGGCCAGCTCACCCGTCTGCTCCCTTTGCTGACAGCATGGAAAGCAGGTGTTTCCCTCTCAGCAAGATAGGGCCAACAGAAGGCACGGGTCCTGGGCAAGCAGCATGCGTCTGTGGTCTGCTGATCTCGTTCCCTGGAAACAGAAGGTTCTTCTGGAGGTTTCGTGTGCATGAGAGTTGCTAATTACATTTACGTCCAGTTCCCACCCTATCTGCCGGCCCCCTCCTGGCTTCTTCCCCTTTTCCCCGTGGTCCCTAATGTGTGCAGGAAATACTGTCTGGAAAGATACCGTAGGGGCTGTGCAGGCCCCGGGCAGTCAGGATATATAGGCCAGGCTCTGCAAAGAGACCCCTGAGAATTACTCCAGCAAAGAGAAGGGGGCTCCATGGGGGTCTCAGGCTGCACTTCCCCATTGTGCTAATCTGAGTGACTTTAAAGATAAGCGTTCTCCTGTGTCAGCAGAGAAAGGTGATCTGTGGGGACAACATTCATTCTTGAGTGCCATGTGACTGATAAAGGGCATTCCAAAGGGCATCCGGGGCCCCAGTGGGGCGGGCACCCTTCGCTCCCAGGTTGCCACCCGTGTCTGCGCAGTCACGAGCTAGAGCAGGGATTTCCCACAGCTGGTTCCCGGGGGGCAGGCACACTCAGGTGGAGGCCCCAGCGTGGGGGTCAGCGTGGCCCCAGATACTCCCTGACATCACAGCGTGGCTGTGAGCTGGCCATAACTTTTGTGCCTTGGTTTCCCCCGTGCGAGTTCCATCAGCAGGGAAGTGTTCCTTACACTTGGGTCTGGCCTTTGTGCCGGCCTTTCTGCAGACCAGTTTCGCCATTGCCTCCGGAACCGGCGACCCTTAGCTGTCACACAGGCGCACGTGTGAGGACACTGCTGCTTCCCAGATGAGGAGGCCGAGGCTCTGGCATGTTAAGTCGTTTGCGCAAGGCCTCACAGGCTAGTGTGTGTCTGCGGGCCCAGCAGGAGCTGTGCCCGCGCCAGCCCGTGGCTGAGAGGGAATGCTCCGGCCCGGCTCAAAGGAGCGTTGAGAGCACAGATTGGGCACGTCTTTGACCCTGTTGGGGGTGACTGCGCAGGGCTTCCGGGCGCTCCTGACAGGCAGCAGCCACCTTCGTCTTCTCCTCCGGCCTGAAATCAGACTCTGAGTTCAGAAATGGACCCGAGGTCCAGGGCTTGCAACAACTATGCTGCTATCTTTTCCTTTTCCCTGTTCTCTGCTTCTAGCCAGAAATCGCTCCCTCTGCCCCAGACCCTTTGTGGATGGGTGTAGGACCTCTGGCCGAGGCTGGCTGGTCCCCTAGCTTCTCATCTGCCCTCCTGCTGACTGTCCCTGGTTCCCAGGCCCCCTCCAAGCCTGGAAGCCATCACAGGAGGCAGGTAGGGCCTTCAAGGCCCAGACCCGGAGTCCTCTGACTCCCAGGTGGGGCCGTGCTGTGGGCAGCCCTCCCTTCTACCGACCCTTCTACTGACCACCTCCGGAGCTGCCCTACCCCTAAAAGCCTTCCATCCAGGTCAGGGTTTCCTGCAGCCCATAGAATGCTCCATGAGGTTGCCTGCAAGCTTTGGGCTGGGCCACATGCTGCCTCCGTCTTGGATTCGCAGCGCCCACAGTACAGATGATGACAGAAGGTTCAGGCCTCTGCGCAGTACTCGAGCCCGGGACCCTGGGGAGTTACTGCGGCCACCTGCTAACCCCTTTCCCTAGTGCCTAATGTTCAGTGACATGTTCAGCCAGTGTCCGCTGATTCCAAATGGACATGCCAAACTCCAGGGATTCCCAGACTTTCATTAGAAAGACCTTTTGCTGACTAACGTCCTGAGGAGGCCAGAGGTTAGGGAAGCACTGAGTCAGCCGGAGTTTCGCTTCCCAGGACCTCCCCCCCACCTCCTCCAAGCCTCCCTCTCGCCCGNGCCAAGGGGCGTGGGCCACCACGGAGGAGTGGTACCAGCCGGCGCTCGGCACCTGTCCGTCCCTACGCTGTGAGCCCACAGCCGGCTGTGGGGGGCAGCTTGTGCAGGCGCCTGTGAATGTTCCATTTAGACTTGGCGGTACGAGGCCTTCTCCGAGCGGGAGACGTACTCGTCGCCTACACACCCCTCAGAATCTGCGCTCCTTGAGCCCGAAATACAATTCCTGTGTGTAAATAAGAGTAAACATTTACCAAGTGCTTCCAGCGTGCCAGGCACTGCCTCGCTGCCCACAGCAGCCCGGCGCGCTGGAGACCCGACGTCCTCCCGTGACAGACGGAGAAGACAGGCCTGCTGGGGTCACGCAGCTGGCTGCCGACCAGAGGGCTCCGGATTCAAGGGCCGGCCTGATGCCAGAGTCCATCCGTCCTTCCCCTCCCTTTGCCCATTTCCCGGTCACGTCTACAGAGGTCTTTACCCTTGTTAGGCGCACAGCTCAAGGAAGCAGTTGCGTAACCACCACCACCATGATCAACATCTCGTCTTTGCATCAGCCCGGAAGGTTCCCTGCTCCCCTTTGCAGTCACCTCCGGTCCCCGGCAACCCACTGACCTGACACTTATCCCTGAGGTTTTGCCTTCTCCAGAATGTTCTATACAAGTCTTCCGTGCCTGTCCTTCACTTAGCATGTGCTTGGGGCGTTCATCATGTATCTGAGAGTGTCGACCCGTCATTCCTCCCTTCACGTGCATGTACCCTCTGTTCTTAGCCGTTTACCTGCTGAAGAGCCTTTGGGTTTCCAGTTTGGGGCAATTTTGAATAAAGCTATGAACATTTACATACAGTGTGGATTTCAGTTTCTTAATTTCTCTTGGGTAAATAACCTAAGAGTGGGGTTTTCTCCTCGCTGCTAAGTGACCCCAGGAAAATCCTTCCCTGAGGAGTGTGCCCGTTGGAGGAAGCTCGGCAACCATGTTGCTCCTCTCTCAGCTCAGTCTTCGTCTTGCTGTCCTGCGCCCCCCTCTCCCGGGCCCAGCACCAGTTGGAAACGTGTGTGGTGGGAGCCACGGCAAGAAATACCAAGGCCCACGCAGCTTGAATGGCAGGAAACAAAAGTTGATTGCAGACAAGCCCTCTATTGTTGATGTTCTAGAAACTTGGAATGTGTGAAGCAGCTTTTCCCCCAGCTGCTGGGACTACCTGTGTTTGGAGGGTGCCAGGAGACGGTGAGGACCTGTCACAACTTCCTCTCTTCCGCCTCTTTGCCCGTCGTGGGGAGTGGGACTCTTGTCAGGACGGCAGACCTGGTGAGGAGCCCGAGGGGCCCAGACGAGGCTTAGTGGGAACAGTGGAGCCGGGCGGCACGTTTGGCCCTCCTGTCAACGTGGCCCTGTGTGCTTACTTCCTGAGGCTGAGCCCAGCCCTCAGCCTGGTCTCCCTGAGCACGCAGACAGCACTGTCCCCTCTTCCCCTGTTCCCACGACTGTGCACGTGCTGAGATTTACCATGTCAACCATGCTCGGTGCATGGCTCAATGGCATCAAGTACATTCATGTTGTCATGTGACCATCCATCCACGTTTCAGACTTTTCCATCTTCCAAACGGAAGCTGTATCCCCATTAACCCCTCGTTCGCCCGTTTCCCTCTCCCCCCAGCCCCTGGCCCCCGCCGCTCGCCTTTCTGTCTCTGTGGACAGGACTACAGGGACTTCGGATGCGTGGAATCGTGCGGCGTTGGGCCTTTTGTGCCTGGCTTATTTATTTATTATTTTTTTTAAAGATTTATTTATTTATTTATTTGACAGAGATAGAGACAGCCAGCGAGAGAGGGAACACAAGCAGGGGGAGTAGGAGAGGAAGAAGCAGGCTCATAGCAGAGGAGCCTGATGTGGGGCTCGATCCCATAACGCCGGGATCACGCCCTGAGCCGAAGGCAGACGCTTAACCGCTGTGCCACCCAGGCGCCCCTGTGCCTGGCTTATTTTATCATGTCCCCGAAGTCCCGAACTTTCTGTGTGAGAGCTTGTCCCTTCTGAGAGACAGCACTGAGGCTGACCTCTAGTGTGTCCCGAAGCCTGGAGGCTCACTGGGCAGTGCCGAGGGTGGGGGCGCTGGCACGCTTGTCCCTGTGCCTGTCCCCTGCCGCCGGCTTCAGGCTGCATGGTGGCCGTGGCCGCCCTGCCAGGTGCACAGACTCAGTCGAGGCTTCGGTGCTGCTGCTGCTTTGGGTCCAGCCCTTGGTGTCTTTGGAGACACTGTGTCTCAGGCCAGGTGAGGGTTTGGTGGACAGGTGGGTGCCGGATGGGCCTGGCGGTGACTGCAGCCACGTGGTTGTGCGTGCTTATGCACCTGTGATGACGTCAGCTGCACCCGAGTGTCGTGACCCTTTTCGTGACCCGCGGACGTACTTGGCCAGCCACCGTGTCTCCCTCCCCAAAAGTGAGAGCATTTTTCCTAATAAACAGGAAATTTCATTCACCTGCGAAAAAAAAAGGGGGGGGCTTAGCTCTGTTGGCTGCAACCTGAGGTGTTGGTGGGTAACTGGGTTTGCGGGTAGGGCAGGAGGGGGCACTTGGGGGTCTCCGCCCACCCTTCCTGCAGTGACTCGGGCTCCACGACTCAGAGGTGACTCCTCCCCCCTTCTCTGTCTTTCACGGAGTCCTCCTGGGCCCTCACCAGAGCAGGAGGGGGCGTGAGGCCACATTGAGTGGGGGCTGGGGGGTGAGCTCAGCTCCCTGTGCCCAGTCCTGACTCCCCGGCCAAAGCGAACTTGGGCTGGAGCCCGGCCCATCGGGGCGCCCCCGTTCCCAGCACCTCGCGTCTGGCATCGCTGCCTCCCCAGCTGCGTGAATCTGGTCCGAGGACAAGCAGTGTGACCAGGGGAGGAGCTGGGCCTCGTTTTTTGCTGAGAGGGAGCTGTCATTCAGTCCTGAGTCATTGCTTTTCCAGTGCTGACCTGCCGCTCCCAGAGGCAGCCATAAAAGGCGGTGGCCGGGCGGCCCGGTGGTGGGGGGGTGCCTCGGGCTCCCTGCCCGCATCCCTCGCCTGCTCGTTGGCCCTCCAGTGCTCGGTTTCTGCAGGGGCTTCTCCCCGGGCACACTGTCCCCTGGCTCTCGGAGCCAGCGCATGCCATCCGGGCACTGTGGGGGCTGTGGCCTCTGGCCCCGGAGGCCTGTGGTGCTGGCTCCAGGCCTTCTCACCCCCTCTGAGCATGGACAGCGGGCGGTTCGGCTGTTTCTGACCCTCTGCACGGGCCTCGGGAAGGCCGATGGCTGCCCTGCCCAAGCTCAGGTTCCGATTCGAGGGGGCTTTAGTGCCCCCCCCCCGTTAGGAGCTCCAGCCGCTCGAGGGGCTGCTTCTGCTCAGAGCCCTGTTCCCTGGCCGTGCTGTTGGGGGGACAGGCTGCATGTTGCTGCCGTCGTGAGGCTGCCGCGCTGAGTCATCAGAAACAGTGAATTTGGGGTTTCCCTGCGGTTTCCAGTGTCTCACCCCAAGGACGAAAGCAGGCCCCTGGCCTCAGAACCAGGCTGAACTGTGGCTGCTCTCAGTTCCTGACCAGGAATGCTGGCCCCGCGGCCCCTCCTGCCGGTGGGGCCTGCGCGCGGAGCCCCGTGCGTTACCTGATCTAATCCCCCCTATGGTCAAAGGAGGACGAGTTAGTTGTTTTTGGAATTTTACGGATGAAGACATTGTAACTCAGGAGTTAAGAACTTCAGGTCGCAGTGAGCGGCCGGCGCCGGGAGTCGAATCCAGGCCCATCTTATTTAAGAGCCCGTGTTCTTTCTGAGTGCTTAAGTGTGGGGAGAGGCTTGGAACGCCGTGGCTCCAGGCGCACAGACAGCCCCAAAGCGCACTTGAACCTGGGGGGCCTGGCGGCCAGAATGTTTATCCAGCCAAGCCGACCTTCACCCCTTGGCACGCCCACAGTGCTGTGTATTTTCAAGCCCTTGTGGTGGGGGCCTGGTTCCGGCCCGAGCGGAGGTAGCCTCTTGGGGAGCCTGGCTGCGGACCTGCATTCGGTCCAGGAGGCTTGGCAAGACCGGGAGCAGCCGAGTTCCTCTCTGATGACCTACTCGGCGGGCTCCTTCCCCGGGGGCTGGGGAGGGCTGCCGTCCCTCCTTGTGGCACATCGGTCACTCTGTCCTTTTCTTTGTTCTCTCCCTGTCCCTGCTACTTCTCTGTAACCTGCAGTCTAGACACCACATGGCTAAATCCCAGCTTGGTTGGAGGGTTGCGAGCGTGTTTTGTGGGGGAAGCTAGCCCGGAGCAGGCTGTCAGGACGGGAGCTTGGCGGGCCCTTCTCTAAAGGAGCGTCTCTGGCTTACTTTCCGGGGCTTGACTGCGCTCTGGGCTGTATTTGAGGTGGCCTGTGGGTAGTGGGTGAAGAACGAGAAGGAGCCCAGGGACAAGGAGGCTTACCCAGAATCACCCGGAGAGGAAATGTTAGCTCAGGGGCTTCGACCCAAGCTTCCCAGGCTCGTAGGCCATTGTTGTCTCATGGTCTTCCTACATCTCCCCATCTTTATTTCTAAAAGATGAGAAGGAGGGGCGCCTGGGTGGCTCAGTCAGTTGAGCATCTGCCTTCAGCTCAGGTCATGATCCCAGGGTCCTGGGATTGAGCCTGGCATCAGGCTCCCTGTTCAGCAGGGAGTCTGCTTTTTCCTCTGGGTTGTGCTCTCTCTCTTGCTCACTCTCTCAAATAAAGAATATCTTTTTTTTTTTTTAATTTTATTTATTTATTCGACAGAGATAGAGACAGCCAGTGAGAGAGGGAACACAAGCAGGGGGAGTGGGAGAGGAAGAAGCAGGCTCATAGCGGAGGAGCCTGATGTGGGGACTCGATCCCATAACGCCGGGATCACGCCCTGAGCCGAAGGCAGACGCTTAACCGCTGTGCCACCCAGGCGCCCCAAATAAAGAATATCTTAAAAGTAAATAAACAATGAGAAATAGAACCTTCATTTCTTCTGGGGGCAGTGGAAGAAGTGGAAAAAACGTTTTGAAGAGGCATGACTGTGAAATAGGGTACAGGTTAAACTGCTGTTGGAGAGACCCAACAATCCATTGGCTTAAATCAGATATCAGCTAGTTTATGTGGGAAATACAGTCCAAGGCCGTCCTGAACGTTCGTTCGGCTTTCATCTCTGAACTCAAGGTGGTTGCTCCAGCCCCTGCTATCACATCTACATTCCATTCCTTAGGAAGGGGGAAAAGGACAAAGGTTTCATAGACCCTGTTCATTTCTGCCTCAGGCGGGGCTGGAAAATGGGATCTTAAACTGGGGGGCCCTGAATTCAGCTAGAACTAGACCATTCTGGGGGCGCCTGGGTGGATCCCCCGCACCAGGCTCCTCCGCTGGGAGCCTGCTTATTCCTCTCCCACTCCCCCTGCTTGTGTTCCCTCTCTCGCTGGCTGTCTCTCTCTCTCTGTTGAATGAATAAATAAAATCTTTAAAAAAACAAGAACTAGACCATTCTGTTATTAAAGGAAGAGCTCCGGTAAGCAGTGTCTGCTACACGTGGCCACGTCCACCAAGGGGCTTCCACTGGGCGGTGGGAGACAACATAGCATAGAGTGGAGAGCTAGGCTCGATCTAGTCCAGTGACCTCATTTCAGAGAAGCATTTAAGACCTACAGAGCGGACGTGGTGTGTAGCATTCCGTAGGCTTGTCGTGGAGCAGTGGCCAGCAAAGTTTCCTGAAGTGTCACGGTTAATGTTTTTGGCCTGCGGGCCTGTGGTCTCTGTCGTAACAACTGAACTCTGTGGCTGTAGGCAAGAGAGGCCCAGACGGTATGGAGGAGTGTGGCCGTATCCCAGGAAAACTCTTGTTTGCGGAACAGGTGATGGGCCAGCTGCAGTGTGCCAGCCCCTGTTGTGGAGAGTAAATGAGGTTCCTGGAGAAGGGGGGCCCAGCACGAGCACCCCGTGAGCAGCAGCTGCAGGTGTCACGGCTGTTCCTAACTGTCCTTGTCGCGCAAGGGCATCTAGCCGGCAGGCGGCAGCCGCCAGTCTCTGTTCTTCTCGCCACGCTGCCGGGCTCCCCTCCTCTCTCTTGCCCCGATCTGAGCCACTTTAAAGCTCAGACTTCATGACTTCTTTTTTTTTTTTTTTTTTAAAGATTTTATGTATTTATTTGATGAGGGAGAGCACGAGAGCAAGGATGAACAGGGCAGGAGAGGGAGAGGGAGAAGGAGACTCCGCACTGAGCAGGGTGCCAGACGTGGGGCTCCATCCCAGGAAGACCCTGGGGTCATAACTCGAGCCACAGGCAGATGCTTCATGGACTGAGCCATCCAGGCGCCCCTGGATTTTGTGACTTCTCTTGCTTTATTTACCTGTGGCGCACCTCTCTGTCCCAGGTGCTACGTGGGCGAGCGTATTGGGTGGGTACAGAAATGGGGGGGACCTGACGCCCCTGCCCTCGGGTTGCTGTGCTGACGCTGTGAGGACATGCTGGGAATTTAAATGACCCCAGGCTGAGAAGTCCCAGGTCGAGTCGGGGAGCCTGCCCCCCGACCCCATGATCCCGAGCTCACCGCGCTCTTCCCGCAGGTTACGACTTCGCCGCCGTCCTGGAGTGGTTCGCAGAGCGGGTCGACCGCATCATCCTGCTGTTCGATGCCCACAAGCTGGACATCTCGGACGAGTTCTCGGAGGTCATCAAGGCCCTCAAGAACCATGAGGACAAGATCCGCGTGGTGCTGAACAAGGCCGACCAGATCGAGACCCAGCAGCTGATGCGGGTCTACGGGGCTCTCATGTGGTCCCTGGGCAAGATCATCAACACCCCCGAGGTGGTCAGGGTGTACATCGGCTCCTTCTGGTCCCACCCGCTCCTCATCCCAGACAACCGCAAGCTGTTTGAGGCGGAGGAGCAGGACCTCTTCAAAGACATCCAGTCTCTGCCCCGAAACGCCGCCCTCAGGAAGCTCAATGACCTGATCAAGCGGGCACGGCTGGCCAAGGTAGACCGGGGCAGGGGGACAGGGCCCCCTGCTGGGTGGGGCCCCAGGATTGATCTGCCATGGCTTTTGGGGTGCCTGAGACCCATCCCCGCAGACCCACAGCCACACCTGTGTTGCCCTGTGTTTGAACGGGTCCTCTCTGCACCCATGGGTGCGGCCCTTTCTCAACGGAGTCTTCTTGATGCATGCAGACGTCAAGCGGGAAGGGAGCACTGGGCCAAGGGGTGGCCTGGGAAGTGGGGAGCAGGAGGGGGTGCAGCTCCAGTCCTCACCGGCTTCCCCTCCTTGGCCTGTTGAGCACTCCACACGTGTGGGGTGCTGGGGACACAGTGGGGACTGACACGCACAGTCCCTGCCCTTCCAGCACGCACCGGTTGTACCGGGAAAGCAGACCGTGTAAAGGAAAGTCAGGAACGGTTTATTTGTCGTGTCGTGGGATGCCGCAGAAGCAGGCGACTGGAGGCTGCGGGTGGGCGCTGACACGTAAGCCAGGACAGGAGGGAGCTAGCGGAGAGATGGGGCCCAGGCCTGTGGGCCAAGGGAGAACCTGGGGTGGCCTCAGCCTGCACAGGTCTCGTAAAGCACCCCGCCCCTCTGTGGAGGCACAGGGCCTGCTGGCACCTGGCGGCAGTGTCTGGATTGCCCTCGAGCTCTCGAGCTCTTGAGCTCAGAGTCTCAGCGCCTGGCCCCGTACTTGAGGGAGACCTGGTGTGGCTGGGCTGGGAAAAAAGGCTGATGCCGCCAGCGGGCCCCTCAGACACGGAGGGGCAGAACCCGTGCCCTGACTTAGCGCGGCCGCACGCCGTGAGCCCGCCTGGAGAAGTCCGCAGGCCGCCTCCGTGCGCACCTGCCGATCACGGACCCCGGGGGCTCGGAGCTCGGCTTCCGCCCGAGCCCATCGCCGATGCTGCCAGCGGGGACCCCACGCATCACCGCCTCTCTGACGAAGTGGCCGCGGACGGCAGGGGTGTTCACACCTGCCTCGGGGCTCTGGGGGAGCAGGAAGGTATTCTCTGGGGGTTAGGGCTGGGAGAAGGCTGTCCTGTGGCCTGCGAAACTGTCACCTCAGGCTCCCGCGTATAAAGGGTTGAGGAAAGGCGCTCCCTGACCGGTGGCAGGCCCCCTCCGGGGAGAGCCAAGAGGAGCCCCAGCCCGTGCTGCCTCCAGGGAGCCAGGAGCCCTTGTGTAGCTCCGGCTTGTGAGGCCGCTGTGGGCCCCATGCAGTGGCTCAGGCTACCCCGCACCATCTCGAGGTCTGAAGTCAGGTAGCATTTTGGTGCTCACTGTCTTGAGTAAAAAGAGCTGACCTTGCATCTTCTGCCACCAGTCTGCGTCTCCACACTAGTTACCCAAAGTGCTCGTGGAGCATACTGGAGCGTGCTAGAAACGCAGGCTCTCAGGCCCCACCCCACACACCTGAACCGTCGGGATCTGCATGCACGGTGAAGTTGCAGACTCCTGCTCTGGGGGACACGGGGCCGCACGGTTTTCCACAGCTCTCACTTCTGGAACCTTCCCAGTGAGGGGAGCTGGTTCCGCAAGGGAACCTGTGAGAGAACCCACATCACTGCCTCCTGGCCTCCAGGCTGCAGGGAAGGGCAGCGCTGTTCCCTCCTTGTCCAGCACCCCACCCCCCGCCCTGGCAGGGCCGCCTGTGCGCTCGCACAGCCTCCTTCCAGGACAGAACAGAGGGCGGGCTCTCCGTTCATCTACAGAAATGGTGTGTTATCGCCTGGCCTACGGACACCCTGAGTCACCAGGCCTGGAAAACCCGGGGGCCTCCGATCTTGTCCCGTACCTGTGGGTTCCAGACGGTTTCCTTTTCCTGGAGTGAGTGGCTCTCTGTGCCAACCTGCACGGGCCGTGCTGGGCAGAGTGGTGGCTCCCACGCTCTGTGACAGGCCTGCTTCCCTCAGGCATTCTCAGCCCCGCTCCCAGCCTGGGGCAGACAGGGTCAGGCCAGTGGGGGGGTTTGATGGGGTAGCGCTGGCGGTGGGGGAGGGGGAGGCTGGCCGGCTGCAGCCGTTCACGTCCGGACCTTACTTGGCAAGGCAGAGGGATCCGAGGGCCCGTGGCCTTGGAGGGTGTCCAGCCTTACCAGCCTGCTGTGGGGAAACGAAGGGTGTGCCGCCCTTCATTGGCAAACGTAGAAGTAAGGTACTGAGCTTAGATAAACTTCAAAACATCTGGGCGAAGCCTCATGTGGTTTTCCTAATCCTTCCTCATTCTGAGCTGTCCCGGTGATAAACTGAGCAGAGCTCCAGCCGTGCTGGAGTTTTGTGAGCTCGACATCAGCGGCCACCAGTGCGTGCGTGCTGCACGAGGGGAAGCTGGGGGTGCGCCCGGCGTCCTGGAGAAAACAAGCCCTGGGCTGCTTTGGGCGGCCCCCTTGGATGGTCCCAGCCTTCTGGGGCAGCCTGGCGCAGGCTCCCTCCTGACATGGGGCCCCGGAAGCACCTGACGGCCGCCCTTTCCTGTTTTCCAGGTCCACGCCTACATCATCAGCTCCCTCAAGAAGGAGATGCCCAACGTGTTCGGGAAAGAGAGCAAAAAGAAGGAGCTGGTGAACAACTTGGGCGAGATCTACCAGAAGATCGAGCGGGAGCATCAGATCTCTGCCGGGGACTTCCCGAGCCTCCGCAAGATGCAGGTACGGCTGTCCCGCTCGCCCTCCCTGGGGTGGGGCCTCCCCGCTGGGAGCCCCCCGAGTTCAGCAGCCGCACCCCACCCCAGGCCGTGACACCGCAGAGGGGAATGTGGTGACTCACCTGAGCGGAGGGGACGGGCGGGGCGCTGGCCCTCCAGCACCGTCCTGGCCCCTCCAGGGAGGGCACCTCCGCTTCACAGCCCCGGGGAGCCCAGGCTGAGGGCAAGCCAGGGTGGGGTCGTGACCTGGGGCCGGCTCTGTGGCGTGGGAGCCCCTGCTCCGGCCGCTCCACCTGGGGTCTGAGCGGACCGGACCCAGCCCTTCGCCCTCCCTGCCCACCACAGGAGCTCCTGCAGACTCAGGACTTCAGCAAGTTCCAGGCCCTGAAGCCCAAGCTGCTGGACACCGTGGACGACATGCTGGCCAACGACATCGCCCGGCTCATGGTGATGGTGCGCCAGGAGGAGTCCCTGATGCCCTCCCAGGCTGTGAAGGGCGGCGCCTTCGACGGCACCATGAACGGGCCTTTTGGGCACGGCTACGGCGAGGGGGCTGGCGAGGGCATCGACGACGTGGAGTGGGTGGTGGGCAAGGACAAGCCCACCTACGATGAGATCTTCTACACGCTGTCGCCTGTCAACGGCAAGATCACGGGCGCCAACGCCAAGAAGGAGATGGTGAAGTCCAAGCTGCCCAACACGGTGCTGGGGAAGATCTGGAAGCTGGCCGATGTGGACAAGGACGGGCTGCTGGATGACGAGGAGTTCGCGCTGGCCAATCACCTTATCAAGGTCAAGCTGGAGGGCCACGAGCTGCCCGCCGACCTGCCCCCGCACCTGATCCCGCCCTCCAAGCGGAGGCACGAGTGACCGCCCAACCGCCCAGCCCCGGGCCACTGGGGGGAGGGGAGGGGCCATAAAGACGAGCAGTGTTTCCTCGGAAGGAAAATCACCATCTTTCTTTTCAGGCTGTTCCAGGGCCCAGCAGGGAGGCGGGTGATACTTGTACGTGAATGATGGAATTTTGTGCACAAGAACTATGGATATTTTTAATATATAATGTTAGAGGCAGCGTTCTTTCTTGCCTCCTCCGTCTGACAGCCCCATACACACGAGCCATGTCCTTCCCCGTCCTCGCCTCCGGCTCTGCCCACCATGGCTCGCCCCCCCCTTCCCCGGCAGCTGTGGGGACCCCGGGGCCGTGTGTAGACAGGAACCCCAGGATTCCAGTTTGTTTCTAAGCTGACTGCTGCTTCACTGGGCTGGTGGCTCCATCCCTGTCCGGCTCTGCCCCCTCCCACGCTCCTGGATTAAGCCACTTCTGGTGCCTTCTGCCTTGCCCTCCCTGGTGGCCCCCTGTGCACGGGCTCTGCTCTTTGCTCTCACATCCCACCCCCCCCCAGCTTGACAGTCACAGAAGCCAGCCCAACTCCCTTTTTTGAGGTCCAGGGGATGAGGAGGGATGCGAGAATGTGTCCCAGAAAAACATAACAAGCTACTTTTGTTCTGTAAAGTGACACCTTTCATACTTGACCGAAGTTTCCAGTAACTTCCCCACCTCTTGTTCAGAAGCTGTGATTTTTGTCTCCTTTCCCACACTCCAGCGAGGGCCAGCTCCACCCGGGAGCCATTGGATGAGTAGAGCGCACCCTGTCAGGGACCCCACAGTTTGTGTTTTCCTACTTCTCTCCCTTTCTCTTTCTTGGAACATTCTGGTGTACCTCCTCCCCCACCTGGGATGGGTGGTGGACCTTCATGAGTCTGGCGTGGCTTGGTGCTGCAGCCCGGGCTTAGCGTCCAGACAGCAGAGAGCCGGGACAACCCTGTTCCTTCCCTCTTCATACCTCCGTTCATTCCCCATGGGAGCTCTCGTCTCATCGGGCAGAGGAGAGCAGCGGGTGTCTTGGATGCCCTTAGAATCACCTCCCTCCAGGCTGAGGAAGGAGGGACTGGCGCAGCGAGCAGCCAGGGCAGGCTGCCTCATCAGCTTTGCCTTGGCCGGGCGGCCCAGCCTTGGGGGCCAGGGTGCTCTCCGCTCACTGGCTCCTTCTGGAGCCCCTGGCGGGGGGGGGCAAGCTTCCCACCAGGCACTGCCAGGGTGGGTCTCAGGGACCCCTCTGTCAGACCTCTTACCCCAGCCCTCCAGTGCTGCTCTCTGGGCCCCGCGGGGTCTGAGTTCCTGCAGTTGGCCTCAGCCCACCCCTGCGAGGTGCCCTGGTTCACCCACACTTGCTTGTGGGAGGAAAAAGCAACCGAAGATAACTTTTTTTTCTTGCATTAAAAAAAAAGTTTAATTGTGCTGCAGCTGGCTTTTGGTGCGTAGTTGTGTCTCCCAGGGGCCAGGCCCACACAGCGCCTGCTGGGACATTGGCGGAGTGTCCGGAGGGCAGGGTGCAGCAGCGGTCCGTGCCCCATGACGCTCAGCTCGGCAGCAGCTGCGGCCTCCTATTAATAGAGTGAAGCCTGCAGTGGGGCTGCCGGCCACCCCCAATCCTCGTGCCAGTCTGGGCTGAGCGGGGAGTAGTTTATCTGTGGTGGGAGAATGGGGTGAAGTCAGGAGGACTTCTGGTGACTGAGACTAGGCTGGCCCCCCAGGGGCTGGGGGAGAAGGTACCCGAATTCTACCACCTTCACGGCTTCACCTCCAACCTGGGCCCCTCCCCAGCCTTGGGCAGCCGGGGGCATCACGGGGCGCTCAGCACTGGGAGGGGTCAAGCAGACAAGGGTTTACTGTGCTCCACGCTCGCCCCAGGGTGGCTCGGAGACAGGCCGAGCGGGCACACCAGCGACACAAACGACAGAACCGCAATTAGGAAGGGCGGGGCCCGCGAGGGTCGGGGACTGTTGGTACCAGCGGAGGGAACGTGACAAATCAGAAGCCGATGCGCCCTGGAACATAGAACACTCGAGGCGCGGTTGGGGTGGAGGCCGGTCCAGGCCGGCACGCGTGTGGCAAAAGGCAGGACACGACAGGTGCCCGTAGTTTTTGGTGGCCAGTGGCCAAGCTAGCGGGGGCTCGCCTGCCCTCCTATTACCACTCAGAAGGTTTGCCTTGACCTTCAAGACCTGGGAGGTCACTTTTTCCCATTTCACAGCCAGGAACCGGAGACTGGGGAGAGCTGGGAGATTCACACCCAGTCTGCCCGAGTCCAGGGCACGAGCGCTCGAAAGCAGACTTTACAAAGGAAAGGGGCGCCTGGGTGCTCAGTGGGTTGAGCGTCTGCCTTCGGCCCAGGTCATGATCTCAGGGTCCAGGGACGGAGCCCCACATCGGGCTCCCTGCTCAGCCCGGAGCCTGTTCTTCCCTCTGTCTGCCGCTCCCCCTGCTCCTGCTCCCCGACAAAATCTTAAAGGGGAAAAAAAAAAGGAAAAGCTCACTGTGCCCCCAAAGTCTGCCAGGTTTGAGACCCCCACACTGAAGGTCCAACACCAGTCACTCCAGCCCAGGGCCTTAAAGGCTTGGGGCAGCCCTCAACTTCCGGGGCCACCTCAAGAGGTAAAGTATGCTTGTTCAAACTGTCAGAGAAAGAAAACGTAACTCTGAGTTCTCACGGAAGGTGGGTGAGAGGCGCTGTCCCAGGAAATGGCTGCCCATCTGAGGCTGGGAGGAGAGGCCCTCGCAGGTGTCTGCCCCCCTGCTGCTTCAGAGCTCATGCCCCCTCTCTGTGTTTTATATTTGAGGGGGTGTCTCCTCCCAGCCTGAGGTTCAAGTGTGGCCACCCTCCTGAGGGCTGGTCCCCCCTCTGTTGCCCCCCCCACTGGCCAGAATCCTGGGCAAAAGACCCCTCTTCAGAGACTAGTCAGGGGCTCAGGGGGCTGTTTGTACCCGGCCCCCAGAGCTCCGGAAATGGGGTGTATTGGGGGCCATCTGCCCGTGTGGCACCTCAAAGTCCAGCACCCGGGGGACACTGGGGCTCACCCCCTGTATAGCCCCCACTCGGCAGCTCTGTTTTGGTTTTTTGGGGGTTTTTAAAAAGATTTTATTTATTTATTTGACAGAGAGAGACAGCCAGTGAGAGGGAACACAGGCAGGCGGAGTGGGAGAGGAAGAAGCAGGCTCTCAGCAGAGGAGCCCGATGTGGGGCTCGATCCCAGGACCCCGGGATCATGCCCTGAGCCGAAGGCAGCCACTTAACGACTGAGCCACCCAGGCGCCCCTGTTTGTTTGTTTCTTTTTAAGATTATTTATTCATTTGAGAGAGAACACAAGCAGGGGGAGCAGCAGGACAGGCAGAGGGAGAAGCGACTCGCCCACTGAGCAGGGAGCCTGATGCGGGGCTCCGTGCCTGGACCCTGAGATCATGACCTGAGCCGAAGGCAGATAGTTCACCGACTGAGCCCCCCTCAATACCCTGGCAACTCTGTTTACACGCTGACGTTCCACATGAGAACACAGCAGAATCAACATTCCTTCAACTCCTTAGTAAACAAAAAAGTAAACCCTGAATCCAGCCCAGTGTCCTGTTCTTATCTCAAACGGGTTGGTCACAGGACTTGCTCAAAGCCACGGGGTCGTGATAGGATTAGGACACCCAGCCACCACTCCTGCCCCTCGCGTTCAAACCACTCCGGCTGAGAAAGTACACAGAAGGCAGGCCTCAGGCCAGGCGGGCCGGAGTTCCGCATCCCAGCTCGGCCCCTTGCTAGGACTCAGCCTCTCCCTTCCCGAGGCTGTTTCTTCATGCAGCAAATGCAGGGACCCTAGCTTCACAGCCGCAGGGCCCCTGGGGTGCCCGCTCCGTTGGCCCCCCGAGGTGGCTCAGGGGTGGGAAGGGTGGGTGCAGGGAGCTCGGAACCTCACTCAACTCCCAGAACAAAGCAGGCAGGACCCACCCTTCCCTGAAGCAGCTCGCAGACTGGGTGGCGCCCATAGGCCAGAGGGGTGGTGGCCAAGGGGGCGCAGGGCCCAGCTTCCTGTGCACCCGGAGGGATTGCTAATTACAAAACCACGTGGCTGCAGCCGCTGTGTGGAGCGTGGGAGCCCCTATAGCGTGCTGGAGCAGCACAGAGAGGGTTTTTGGAAGAAAAACCAGGATGATGAAATCACCATCTGTCCACCCATTTGGAGCTTTGGACTTTACAAAGGACACACCCCTGGTGTGCTGGGGAGGGCGGGGGAGGGGGTATGCGGGACTGCCAAGAGTAGCTCGGGGAGTGGGGGCCTTCAACCCCACCATCTCTATCAGCCCCTCCCCGAAAAGCCACCCCAATAGACGCTAAAATAAAACCCGAGTGCCTGAGCCGCGGGACGCAGCGGTCCCCCCACCTCCCCCAACCACACGCACTTTTCCTAGACAGACAAGCTCCAGCAACCATTGGTGGCCAGACTGTGGACCAATTGCCCCTCACGCCTGAGTTGGGCAGTTCTCCCTTGTGCACAGAGACAGTAGCCCAGGGAGAGAGGAAGTGACTTGCCTAAGGCCACATGCCCGGGCAATAGTAGGCCGGGCTGTATGACACCACGGCCAGCCTCTTGGTTTTCCCCCGGCTCTCTGGGGCGAGAGTGGGTCACCACTTCTGGTGTGGCCAAGGGCAAGGGCAGTCTGGCGGTCTAGTTAGCCCCACAGGACCCTGTGCAGAAAGTGGCTTCCCGGGCACGGCTGGGACGGGCTCAGCCTCAGCCCCTGGGGCTGCGTCTCGCTGGACCCCGGGGGGGACGGGGAGCCACAGACCAGGCTGGGGAGGCCTAAGATGTGGCTGTGGGTGCAAGAGACCCTGGTGCCTGTCTTGCTTCTGGTCCCCTCGCCGACCCAGGGGGCTATGCCCTGGTTATGGGAGAAGCGGGGTTCCCTGTCACTTACTCGGGGCCCCCTTATCTGGGCCGGTCTCTCTCCCGCGCTAGGCCTGGGTCTCACCATCTAAGGCCCTTGGCAGAAGGTCTGTGTCCAGTCCACTGTGGTTTGGCCTTTCCTCACCCCGGTCCCCAGCATCTGGGCAGGACATGCTGCCGTCCTGCTGCCAGCGTCAGGAGGCAAGCTGGCACCGCCCACCTCCCCAGCCTCCAGGTATTAACCTATCAAGGGAGGGAAATAATAACCCCCTCCTGGTGAGGATAACAGATCTGCAGTCACTTTGAAATGCTCAGAAGTACCGCAGGGATGGAATGTAAGGTGTTATCCCTGCAATCTGCTCCGCACAGGGCCGGGGAGAGATAGCACCGGCACCTCAGCACCAAAGGGACTCAGAGGGGGGAAGAGGTTAGGGGGGAGCAGGTGCCCCTGCACCTTGGTGGGCCTCACACAAGCAGTGACCGAGAAGGCAGCGGGGAAGAGGGAGGTAGTGGGGGTCTCCTGCTCGCTCACCCACCGAGCACCGATGGGGCTGGGCCAGGATCCTCGCCCCACACAGGGCTCCCTGGGGCAAGGACCTGTGGCCTTGGCGACAGTCTGGCTCACACAAGCTCAGAGAACAGATCAACTGAGGCAAAGCAGTGCTGCATGCAAGAACTTTCTGCTGTCGGGGCTGGAGCACAGGTGCTTGTGGAGGCTGGAGCAGGAGTTCAGGCACCGACTGAGTCCTGAGGGACTTTCTGATCTTGGAGCCACAGGGGAGCCCAACCCCCTTTTACAGACAAGGAAACTGAGGCCTGGAACAAGGATGTGACAAAAAAAAAAAATACAGGACCAAATAGAATCAAGTACTGGATGGGCGGGGAGCGCCAGTCCCAGCAAGGCCCAAGCGGACCTCAGCAGGACTCCGTTTTTGCTGCCTGTGACTCAGTTTCCCCTCAGCTGTCCTATGTGGGGATAGAATCTTTTTTTCTTTTTAAGATTTTTAATATTCTTTTTTTTCTTTCAAGATTTTATTTATTTATTTGAGAAAGAGAGAGAAACAGAGAAAGCAAGAGCAGGGGTAGAGGCAGAGGGAGAAGCAGGCTCACCGCTGATCAGGCAGCCCGAGGTGGGACTCGATCCCGGGACCCTCGGATCATGACCTGTGCCGAAGGCAGACGCTTAACCGACTGAGCCACCCAGGTACCCCAAGATTTTTTCTTTTTCTTTTTTTTAAGATTTTATTTATTTGACAGAGGGAGCACAAGCAGGGGGAGTAATAGGCAGAGGGAAAGGTAGAAGCAGGCTCCCCGCTGAGCAGGACCCTGGGAATCACGACCTGAGCCCAAGGCAGACGCTTAACGACTGAGCCACTTAAGTAATCTCTACACCCTGGGGCTTGAATTTACAACCCCAAGATCAAGAGTCCCAGGCTCTATGGACTGAGTGGGCCAGGTGCCCCTATTGTGATGGTTTTCATAGGGACCCCCCCTCCAAAAGGCAGGAATTCCAGGCATTCAGGTCACCAAAAGGTGGGCTGAGCCAGCTAGGCACCCCTGTAGGGATGGAGTCTTGTGGGCAAGAGGACAGCCTTGTCTGAGACCAGCATTCATTCATAGAGGCTAGGGACTTGCCACAGGTGGCCCTTGGAGGGATCCAGGGGCCCTTGGAGGGATCCAGGACCCAGAGGCCTCACTGGTTGGTCCGTGACTGCTGGCCCTGGGGGCTATGGTGGGCTGGGGGCAGGGAATCAGGGTGTCCAAGAGGGGCAGCGAGGAATGGCCCATCTTCCCACCCAGGACACCTTTCCTACCCTCTAGTTTCTCAGGAGATGGGCACTTGGGCTTGTCCTGAGCGCCTGGCCCTCCTCTGGTCTCTGGCGCCCCCCGGTGGTCTGTAGTGAGGGGAATCTTCCTGTGGGCCCCACCCCAGCCTTCCCTCCCCATTAGGAGGACCCAGAATGCTTCAGGTGAGAGCGCCCGAACTCCTGACCCCACCCCTGCCAGGAGTGAGTGAGACAGCCTGGCTCCATCTCCCCATTTCGCAGACGGTGGGCACAGGGCAGCCCCAGGGCTGGTCTCAGAGGACAGCAAATGGGAGACCTGACAGTCCCCTGTGTACTGCCAGGGAGGCTCAGTTCAGCTCCGCAGACATTCGCAGAGCGACTCCTCCGTCGACGCTGGCAATGACCCTGTCTGGACTCAAGGAGGTCCCGGTCTGAGGGGGCAGGCAAATCCCCCAAGAGATCTTTTAATGGAAGAATTTGTTGTCTAGAGCCACTAAAATGCCCCACCCTTTGTTCCCTCCTCTTGGACAGACCCACAGTCCCATGGCGTCTAGTCCAACCCAGCTGCAGACAGCTGGGCAGAAATCAGAAATGCCACTGGACAGAATCAGTCCCTCCCCTCTCCCAACTCCTCTAGCCCAGCGTCCACCTCTCCTTGGCCCTTATGTTCCAGGCCGGCTACAGGCCTTGCTCCCGCCTAGTCTTGAAAAGCCTGTGGTGGAGTTGCCAGCCCAGCCCCACTCCAGGGTCTAGCTGCGGGGCCTCCTCACCCTCAGCCTCTCCATTCAGAACTTTGTCCTTCTCAAGCCTCAGTGTGTCCATCTGCCAGATGGGTGTAACCATCCCTGCCTCACCCACCTGTCTCCCAGGTCGGCTGTAACGATACAAATAAAACGAAATCAGAAACTAACGAGGTCCCCCCGGCTGTTGGGGGTGGGAGGTGTGCCAAGCGCGGCGGGCATCCCGGGGAGAGAGGGACTACAACACCCATCCGGCTCCGGGTCCGCGGGCATCTCCAGCCCCCTCTCCCCGAGGTGAGGGAGAGACAGTCGCTGTCCCAGGGGGCGACGGAAGCTGGACTGCCCCGGGCATCCCCTACCTAGGTTAGGGGCCGGCGAAGGGCCCGGTAGGGCTGGGTCTGGGGCCGCGCAGAGATCTAGGAAGCCTTCCCGGCCCCCGCGGGATGACCCCCTTGCTCAGCCCCGTCAGGAGTTTACTCTTCGGGGCCCGCCCCCCTACTTCCTGGCCGAGGGTTGGCCCCGCCCCCGCGCGCCTCCGCCCTCCCACCTTCACTTCCAGTCGTATCTCCCATTGGCCGGCGCTCACCTGCCCGTCCGTCGGGGGGCGGGGCCGAGGGCGGGGCGCGGCGCCCAGGTGTGGGCGCGCAGGCGGCGGCGGAGGAAGGTGACAGCGGGGAGGGCGGGAGGGGTGGGGGGAGGACTCGCGGACGACCCGCGGACCGACAGACGGACGGGCCGACGGGCGGGCATGCGGGCGGCCCGGCTCTAGCCCGGGAGCGGGGCTCCGGGCAGCCATGGAGCGGCGG